>NC_054879.1:21526159-21826159 GCF_018320785.1 Cheilinus undulatus
CCTGCAGTGTCAGATAAAAAAAACAAAACAAAACAAAACAAAACAAAAACCTCATGCTCATGGTCCCTAGGACAAAAAAATATCCGCTTCCTAAAATCAGCTATATAAATATTACCTTTTTTTCCACTTTAAACAAGTCAGTCTATTTAAAGTACTTCAGCCTGAAATATACATATCAAATATTTATCATATCTTTTGAGATTTTAACTCTTTAAAGCCACAAAAATATAGATCACATACACACACACATCTTTTTTACACACACACCATTATCCAACATCAATAGAAACATACACTTACCATTTCAGTGGCAAGGAACCCCTTGCAGAAAACAGTAAAAAAGTGACATTTTGTAGCATGCTTTGGATGGGGAAAAGTGGCGCTATCTGGTGGACAAATATGAAAATTAGAATTTAAAAGCTAGCAGTCCAAAATATAATCTTCACATGAAGGAATGCATGAGTTTGTGTTAAGATAAATGTGAAAATTGAATTTTCAATTGCTTTCAATGTAATATTTTTTTTTCCTGAGAAACACGTGTTGATTTTTGTGTAGCTTAGCCATTTTAGGCTATAATAAGGAACTAAGATGATAATTCTATTTTTTTAATGAATATCATCAGGCAAATTTGACCTATGTTCATTCAACACTGCCAAAATGGCTTGAAAATTCAAAAAAGGAAACTGAATGGCACAAAATGTCCCTTGGATCTCTTTAGGGTTAAAGAATCCAGAGCATATACAAAAATGCTCTGTTACTAAATTGATCATTTTCTTTATATCATGAACATTTTCAGAGCTGTCCTGACCATTCAATATGATGCCATTTGATTAGAAGGATGTCAGCATAAATACGGCTTAATCCTGGAATTTAACACACAAGTCATTCCATTAAACCAGTATAATTTAAGACCCCTTGATATTTTTAACTGTCATTCATCTATTTGGTCACAAAAAAACCTATTCTTAAAAGCTTGTTATGGCAATTGAAGTGTCCCATGTAAGACTGTGTAAGAAAAAAAAATTGTATCTTTATATCACATTTTTCTTGTTTTTTTTTTCAGTTGAAAAAAGCTATTTTGCTGTATCCATCAATGAAAATGAACTTACAAACTGTAAATAAAAAAATATTGTCATTAACATCAACAAAGTCTATTAAAGTTAACTTAAACTACCTAAATAACTAAAAGTAAAATTCATATAATCATTTTAGTTAACTGAAACTAAACAAAAACTAAGCTCTACCAAAAAATGAAAACTAACTTAAACTGTGTAGCACACTTACAATAGAAGAAAAATACAGACAATATCCTTAGTTTTAGTCTTTGACCAGCACTTACACCCAAGTCCGGGGAGTGTAAAATGGCCTGATTTGATTGGTTAAGACTTCACACAGTGGTCGTTTTATGCCTAGAGTTGTATCCAAACATCATTTTTAGATAAATAAAATAATAAGTGAAGAGTAGCCCGTTTGAATATGTTTTAAAAAATGTATGGTGTTCACTCAGCCCTGACATGTATCTGAAAAATACCCCTAAAACTAACACTAAAACTAATCAAAACTAATCTTTAACTGTTCAGTTTTACAGCATAGAATGGGACACTAACACCAACATTAAATTCAGGCATCATTTAAACAGATAATAAAATAAATGATATTATTTATCTATGCATTTATTCATTTATTTACCTATTTGTTTGGGTTTTTTAAAGTATTTTTATTTATCTATTTATTCATTTATTTACCTAAGCATTTATTTATTTATTTGTTAATTTATTTATTTGTCTTTTTTTTCATTTTTGGTTATATTTGTCTGTTTTGAACATGTTTATTCTTCTATCCTTTTAATGCTGTTAGTTTTGTAAATGTGTTTTTAATTCCGTAACACTCTTTTAATGTCTTATTTGGTGCTCTATAAACTTTCCTTGTCACCCTCAAAACCAGGAAACAGGCTTTTATTCCAGCTGACTCAGAAGAGGAACACAGACGGCAGAGCTCCTCGAGCGAGCTCAACAATCAGCACAACTTCTACTGAGAGAGGAGAGCAAAAAGGAGTACTGGGAGTACTGGTTCTACTGGGATACTGGGAATACTTCCCCTTTAACCAGGTACTGAATCCCCCAACTGACGTTGACTTAAAAAAAACCTCAGAAGCAAAGTGAAGGGAACTTTCAGGGACGAGGAGTGGTTTCCTGTTTGTTTGCTGCGTCTCCAGCTTCACTCCAGACAACATGGCGTCTAAGTTAGAGGATGATCTGAGCTGCTCAATCTGCCTGGATATCTTTAAAGATCCTGTCTTCCTGTCCTGCTGCCACAGCTTCTGTAGAGCGTGTGTGGAGAAGAGCTGGAAGGATAAGGTGAGCAAGGAGTGTCCTCTCTGTAAGAAGAGACACTCAAAGCCATGGTTACCTCCAGACTTGCCGTTAAAGATCCTGTGTGAGAAGGAACAGAGATCTTCAGAGACTCTTTGCAATCTGCATCATGAGAAGCTTAGACTCTTCTGTCTGGACCATCAGGAGCCGGTGTGTCACATCTGCAGAGATTCAAAAAAACACAGCGAGCACCGATTCATACCCATCAATGAAGCTGCAGAAGAACACAAGAAAAACCTTGAGGAAACTCTGCAGCCCTTAAAGAAGAAGTTAAAGGCTTTTAAAGAAGTTAAAGTGAAGTTTGATCTTACAGAAGATCACATCGGGGTCCAGGCCCGACACACAGAGAGGCAGATTAAGGAGCAGTTTAAGAAGCTTCATCAGTTTCTAGCAGAGGAAGAGGAAGCCAGGCTGCGTGCACTGAAGGAGGAGGAGGAGCAGAAAAGACAGAGGATGAAGGTGCAGATGGAGGCTCTGAGAGCACAGATAGCAGATCTTTCACAAACAGTCAGAGCCACAGAGGACCAGCTGACAGCCCAAGATGTCTCCTTCCTGAAAAACTACAAGGCTGCAGTGGAAAGAGTCCAGCAGCACCCTTTGCTGGAGGAGCCACAGCTGCCCTCAGGAGCTCTGATAGACCAGGCCAAACACCTGGGCAACCTGGGCTTCAACATCTGGACCAAGATGAAGGACCTGGTCTCCTACATGCCCGTCATTCTGGACCCAAACACCACGGGATCATTCCTCATCCTGTCTGATGATCTGACCACTGTGAGAGGAGGAGAGGAGGAGCAGCAGCTTCCTGATAATCCAGAAAGGTTTGATTTATTCAGGTCTGTCCTGGGCTCTGTGGGCTTTAACTCAGGGGCTCATATCTGGAACGTCCAGGTTGGAGACTGTGCATGGTGGAGCCTGGGTGTGATTGCAGGGTCTGTCCAGAGAAGGGAAGACATACGGTCTGGATTATGGAGAGTATGGTTCTGGGGTGGTGAATACAGAGCACAATCACCACCACATAGATCCACTGTTCTTTTAGTGAAGAATCCTCCAAAGAGGATCAGAGTAAATCTAGACTGTAACAGAGGAAAGCTGTTGTTCTCTGATCCTGATACTAACACACTCATACACTCCTTCAAACACACTTTCACTCACAGGATGATTCCATACTTTGAGACTGGGTCTGACTGCCGTCCTCTGAAGGTTTTACCAGAGAAGGTCTCTGTGACTGTGGGACTAAACTAAAACCATGTTTACATGACAATGATCCACCTAGAACAGAGTCAGTTTACATTTTTAAGAAGTTCCACATTCAGACCTTTTTATAAAAACAGATCATCTAAAACCACTGTAGTAAACATGGGTGGCGATGTGACATTCAGGTAAATTAAGGCTCTTATTTTAGATCTATTCACGGCCTTTAGACACAAATGCTGATAAGTTCAGTTGCAGTTTAGTCATTTTGAAGTTGGACACAAACACAAATGTATTCCTGACTTTGATGATTTCTGTGTTTTATTTTGGTAACTTCCTGTTTGTTAAATGATTAAACTGTAAATCTGACTCATTGTGATGAAACCAGTTCTATTAAAGAGTCTTCTGATGGATGTAAAGAATGGAGCGTTTTTTTTATCTTTACTGATGAGAAGCCATCTCATGGATTTTTGATTGAATCTGTTTAGTTTGATATAAAAATGTCTGTCTTTCAGTTTTTCTCTTCAGGATTTTAAACTGCTATAATGTTTAAAATGGTTTATTCTGAAATGTTGACCGATGCACAGAGGCATTATGAAAGAAGCAGTGAATCTCGGCCCATCTTTATTTCTGAGAGACACTGCCTCTCTAAAATGCTCTTCCAGCTTTTTTTTTTCCATTAATACCAATTACTTTTCCAGCCTTTTGTTGCCTGTCCCTTCTTTTTCAGGATGTGTTGCTGCCATCAAATTCAGAATGAGCTGATATTATCAATGAAGTGTTAAAATGTCTCAATTTCAATATCTGATATGTTGTTTCTGTTCTTCTGTGAATAAAATATGGGTTTATGAGATTTGGCAAACATATTTTGATTTACATTTTACACAGCCTCTCAGTGTTTTTGGGAATGCTGTTGTGAGATGTCTATAAGTGGGGGTTATAAAAAATTTGAGTATAGCGATAAAAGATAGACTATGGCAATAAGAAATAATGTATGGCGATTAACAAAAGACTTTGGTAATATGAATAGACTATGATGATAAAACAGAACTATGGGGATAAAAATTAGACTACAGTTATGAAGACTGGACTATGACGATAAAAAAATTAAACTTTGGCAAAGAAAAATAAAGCAAAAATTTGGCTACAGTGATTTATAGAAAGACTGGTGATAAAAATTTGACTATGACAATATAAATTAGACCATGATGATGAAAATTTTGACTGTGGCAAGTATAATGAGACTTTGGTGATAAAACAGGCTAGTTCAATATGCTTTCTTTGCTCGGCTGCAGCACACAACGCAGTTTTCTTACAACCAATTATTCCGAAACTCCCGTGATTGCGACACATCCAGACATGTGCCAGGCTGCAAGGGGCCTTCAGGGCTGCTTGCTGCAAAATAATTCTCAAATTGCTTCACACTGTTAGCTTTGACACTCCTATCCAAAAGTACCAAAACAGTGAGGCCAATTCCTTTATTTTTGCTGTAGACTAAAAACATTTGATTTTGACATCCAAAGATGAATATGAGACAAGAGATCAACATTTCAGCTTTTATTTCTAGGTATTTACATCTGGATCTGATACACAACTGAGGAGATAGCAGTCTTTGTTTGAACCCACCCATTTTTCATGTGAGCAAAAGTATTGCAACATGTGACTGACAGGTGTATCCTAATACAATAGATGTTGCTGGATGTCTACGCTCAGTTTCAGATTTGGGTTTTGCCTGTGCAGACTGCATTTATAGTTAGCAGTGTAACCAACATGAAAACCAGAGAGCTGTCTATAGGTGGAAAACAAGCGATTGTGAAGCTGAGAGAAGATGGAAGATCAATCAGAGCCACTGCACAAACATTGGCCATATCCAGTACAATCATTAGGAATGTCCTGAAGAAGAAAGAAACCACTGGTGTATTAAGTAACAGACGTTGAATGGTTAGACCAAGGAAAATAGCAGCAGTTAACGTCAGAAACATTGTGAGAGCTGTAAAAAAGACCCTAAAACAACTGTTAGTGACATCAGCAACAACCTCCAGAGGACAGGAGTGAAGGTATCACCATCTACTGTTCACAGAAGATGTCATGAGCAAAAATACAGGCCTCACCAGAAGATGCAAACCACACATTAGTAAGAAGAACAGGAAGACCAGGCTGGAATTTGTCAGAAAGTAAAGAGACAAGCCTCAGAAATTCTGGGACAAAGTTTTATGGACTGATGAGACAAAGATGAACCTTTACCAAAGTGATGGAAAGGCTAAAGTTTGGTGAAAGAAAGGATCTGCTCATGATCCCTAACATACAAGCTCATCTGTGAAACACAGTGGAGGTAATGTCATGGCTTGGGCTTGCATGGCTTCTTCTGGGATGGGCTCATTAATCTTCATTGATGATGTAACACATGATGGTAGCAGAAATGAACTCAGAAATCTACAGAAACATTTTATCTGCCAATTTAAGGAAAGATGCCACTAAACTGGTTGGAAGATCCATCATCATGCAGCAAGATAATGACCAACAACACAGGAGTTCATCCAGTGCAAGACCAGGAGGGTTTTAGACTGGCCAAGTCCATCTCCAGACCTAAACCATATAGAGCATGCATTTTACCTGCTAAAGAGGAGACTGAAGGGAGTTAACCCCAAAACAAAATACAACTGAAAGAGGCTGCAGTGAAAGCCTGGAAAGCATTACAAAAGAAGGATGCTAAAGTTTGGTGATGTCAGAGTCAGAGGCAGTTACTGCAACTAATTAAGTCTTGTTATCTTTAGTCTATTTTAAGTCTATCTGTTCCAATACTTTTGCTCACCCAAAAATGTAGTGTTCCGTTACAAATAATGCCATCTTCTAAGTTGTGTATCAGATCCAGATGTAAATACCTGGAAATATGGAAAATGTGGATTTCTTGTCTCATATTCATCTTTTGACGTCAAACCCAAAGGTTTTCAATCCACAGCAAAAATAAAGGAATTGGCTTTACAAACTGTTGGAGGGGAGGGTAAATCCATCCATAAAACAAGTTATGAATTTTTTAGAGTCCGATCTTAACACTTTCTGAATGAAATATATATTAATGTAGGAACATGTCCTAAACTCTGACGATTGGCCACTAGATGGAGCTGTTGACTTGCTTTTTCCAAATGCAGTGAGCTCAGAGAGCAAATAAGAGTCTTCAACTTAACCTGAATACCAGCGGTATATAAATAAATGTTTCTCAACTGAAGTTGGAAATATTCTTTTTTATTAAAGTAGGAAACAGCCCTGTTAGTCTTTCATGTCAGTGTAAAGCTGCCTGGTGATTCGGTGTCTGTTTCCCTCTCTGCACATATACACCAAACTTCATGTCTTTTATTTGTTTACTGAGGTCTTTTTCTCTGGTCTGACAGAGCGTCTCCTGTCTCAGGGTGTCATCTGGATCTTAAAGAGCCCCCACCTCTCTGTTCTGTGTATTTACCTCATGTTGGGACATGTTTAAAGGCAGCAGCAGCTCTGTGTTTAATGACAGAGTGTAGAAATATGTCATTACAGATAGACGAACATGCTGTACAACAAGAGGAGGAGGGCTTTGTATTTTGGACTCTATATGAACAGAAAAAAGACTAGAGAAATGTGTTTGTACAGCACAGATAATAAAAAGACATCTAAAATGTCATCTTCACCAATGACTTAAAGGGATATTTCAGATTTTTTTGAAGTTGGGTTGTATGAGGTTCTTGGCGATAAATGTGCCACTATCCTCTGTGTAAAATGAACCATGTGGAGTCCAAATACAAACAAGGTGTCTTTGAAAAAGTAGCACTCTGAAGATTCTCCCCAAACTGTCAGACTGACTGTAGCTGCTACTGGTACTGAGTAAAGAATGTTTATAGTGAATCAGAGGCCTGTAGATGACTGCAGCTGAGAGGGATTAGCTGGAAAACTAAACTGGACCAAAGCATAAGGCCTTAGTCACATCAGGTGTAAAGATGAGAACAATGGAACAGAAAATGAGGACTTATCCGCTATGGTGCATCCTATATTTATTATAGTTATCCATACCAGACCAATGAATGCAAAATGGCTTAATGGGATCTATGCTGTTTGTACTGGTGTTTCATTGGGAGGTCCTCAGGCTGCAGAAACACAGATGTTATTAACAGATATAACCTAAGTGTTAAACTGGCATAGATCACTAGAGCACAGGTTGCAAGAGCATAGGTCGCTACAGTGGAGGTCGCTACAGCGTAAGTAACTACGGCTTAGACACCACAGCATAAGTCACGAAAGTTTAGGTCACTACACGGTAGGTCACTACCATGTAGATCACTATAGTGTAGGTTGCTACAGTGTAGGTCACTACGGTATAGGTCACTACAGTGTAGGTCGCTACAGTGTAGGTTGCTACAGAGTAGGTCACTACAGTATAGGTCACTACAGTATAGGTCACTACAGTGTGGGCCACTACAGCATAAGTCACTACAGTATAGGTCACTACAGAGTAGGTCACTACAGTATAGGTCACTACAGTGTAGGTCACTACAGTGTAGGTCCCTACAGTGTAGGTTGCCACAGGTTAGGTCACTACAGTATAGGTCACTACAGTGTAGGTCCCTACAGTGTAGGTTGCCACAGGTTAGGTCACTACAGTGTAGGTCGCTACAGTGTAGGTTGCTACAAAGTAGGTTACTACAGTGTAGGTTGCCACAGTGTAGGTCACTATAGTGTAGGTCGCTACAGTGTAGGTTGCTACAGAATAGGTCACTACAGTGTAGGATGCTACAGCGTAGGTCACTACAGGGTAGGTCACTGCGCTGTAGGTCGCTACATTTTAGGTCACTACAGCATAGTTCACTACAGAATAGGTCACCACAGTGTAGGTCACTACAGCGTAGGTCACTACAATGTAGGTCACTACGCTATAGGTTGCTATAGTGTAGGTCACTACAGGGTAGGTTGCTACAGCGTAGGTCTTTTTCTGTGTAGGTTGCTACAGTGTAGGTCAACACAGCGTAGGTCACTACAGCGTAGGTCACAACAGTGAAGGTTTTTATGGCATTGGTTGCTACAATGTAGGTCATCACGGCAAAGGTCACTACAGTGTAGGTCATTTTAGCGTAGGTTGCTACAGTGTAGGTTTTGGTTACACCAGCATAGCTCACTATGACCTAGGGTGCTACAGCGTAGGTCACTATGGCGTAGGTTGCTACGCTGTAGGTTTTTATGGCATTGGTCACTACAGCATAAGTCACTATGGCGTAGGCTGCTACAGCATAGGTCACTATGACATAGGTTGCTACATGGTAGGTGACTATGGCGTAGGTTGCTACGCTGTAGGTTTTTATGGCATTGGTCACTACAGCATAAGTCGCTATGATGTAGGTTGCTACAGTGTAGGTCGGCATTGCCTTAACTCAGAAGCTTAGACCAGATTTCAGACCCCCTGACAAACTGAGCTCACAGGCCTCTACATTCAGCTATTATTTCATATTTAACTAAACCAAACTCAGTCCTCTCAGACCTACAGCAGCATGTAAACACATACACGGCTCTCTGTGGTGTTTGTGTTGAAGTCAACATGTCTGGATCTGCTGCTGCACATTCCTCCTTCTGTCAGTGTGATGCCTGCTGACAACAGGATCAACCTGACCTGCTGTTTAACTGCAGCGCTGCTCGCCAGAGACACAAATGTTACATCCATGGGTTAAATACAGACACATCATAATTTTCATTTTCATTTCTCTCCTATTAAGTTGGAATCCTTGCTTTTATGATTACATTTTAGTTATGGAAAACCAATATCCTAGTTACCAAGCAAATATGTTTGTGACTTATATTTTTTCAAAGACATCATTCTCATTCCTTAATGTCACATTGCCTATTTCATTGATAAAATAAAATGAACTTTGAAGCTTATTTTTGCACATTTCATACCATGCATTCTACATTTTTTCACCTTCTGAAACTTTGTTTGTGTTATTTGATGTTTGATTTACCCGATAGGGATGCACAAATGCTTCGGTTTACTATTGGCTGGTACCGGCCTTGTTTGTAAACATCGGTAGCTGATGTTTCTCCTCTGTGTCCAATCAATGTAATGCTGACATGCTGAATAAAATAAAAGACTTTTACTGAGAAGACACCAGCTGTTGGACAAACTCTGATCTGTTTTCATAGCCAAACACAAAGAAAATGTTGAAAAAGTGGAAGTATAAATGCCTAAAAACATGATAAATAAACTTCTGTATCAGCTTAATTGTTATTCTAATCATCAGTATCAGTCCAAGATGTTACCATCTTGACGTCTCTTTTACAGAAATTTTAAACTCTGATAATATTTATTAAAAATCAAACCATACTGATGTATGTTTGCAAATAAGCAAAGAGTTGAAGTTGAATTCCTGCCCACAAAATTGCACAAATCCATGAGTAACTCACCTAAAGTAGGGGTCGACTGGTTGCCTGAGGCCTCATCCACAAGGAGACCACTGTTTTGTTTTGAAAACATGTTCCGTAAACACAGGATCATTTCAGGAAATGTCCATGTTACCACTGAAAACGACTGAAAAAGCTGAACGCTCCTGAATTCATCTCTGTGTGAAGAGGGCCTGAATGATTATCAGATGTTGTAAATGTAATATTGAATCTACTGAAATGTACTCATGGCTCATTTTTACTGTTAATGAATATCAGTTTCAAATATCAATAATTGTCCTAATAATCAGTATTGAAAACAGTGTGAGTCAATACTTCATCTGAAGTAATTTAAGAAATAGATCTAAAGACTTTTCCTCTGTAGATCATCTCATTTAAAGGGAATTCCTTAAAACTTAATTGGCAGGAAGCATCAACAGGAACTTTCCATCTTAATCAGCTGATGGTGATGAAACATGAACAGGTCACCATGAGACAAACAGACGCCATGCTGCTGAGACTCATGGGTAATCTATGTTATCACCATCTGGATGCGGTACTGCTCCTCTGGATTCCAAAGTAACCACAGATTATACAGGTGTGTGTCACACATTCCTCCAGGCATGTGTTAATCAGCATACCTGCTCACGGTCACAATTCACGGTTTCAATCTTAGCTTAGAGTAAATACTGGGAATGCTGCAAATTAAAAAAAGACTTTGAAATATCACAAGAAAGTTAAATAATCAAAGGAAGTGAAAACGGTAGAGTATGGATTTAATAATAATTATAACAGCAATGATACTTAAAAATGATAATAATAATAATAATAATAATAATAATAATAATAATAATACTGATGATAACTTTTTTTGTATAGCACTGTTGAAAAAAGTGGTGCACAACATGCAAAACATATAAATCCAGAGACAAAGGGACAAAAAATGACAATAAAAATGATTGCCTTTTCAAAAAGAACACTTCATGCAAACATACCAAACCAAAATAAATGACATGGAAGAACCCAAGAGAAACATCATGAGAACCCTGAGAACGTGGAACCCAACAGCACAACCTGAGGCCAGAGGACCAAAACACACAAGAAATTAATGACAATTTTGGGGGTCAAATAAATAGAACAAAAGGGGAAGACTGAAAAGCAGCCTGATCATTTTCCTTGAAAGCAGTTTATCCAACACACAAACAGAGTTTATTAAATTTATTATAGAGGTTTAAGGCTCTGCCCCTGCTTCCTGATAACCCCCCTCATTACTCCTCTTCCCTCTCCTCACTGCTCCTTCAACACGACTGAACATGTTTGAGGGCAGGCACAGAAACGCGTCAGAGTGACGGTTTGGCTGTAGATCAGTGTGTTTTATTCATGCCAGGAGGGAAAAAAAAACACAGATGAGAGCTGACACTCCTCCTCCTCCTCCTCTCTGACCTTCAGTCTCCTTCAGCAAACACAGAGTCCACTTTAACCAGAGACTTTTAGGGTGTAACACACTGAAGTGTGATTACTCCCCTGTCCTCCTCTGGACTGCGTTCAAATCCCTAACATCGTTCTGCTCCCTTGTAGAGGAGGACTGGCAATCTGGAATATTTCCCAATGTACTTTGGGGTCAGTGTGATTTATCAGGTTTTTTTTTTTTTTGCTAAGCAGTGGTAATTGTTTACTCTCCTAAAGGTTTAAGCCCCCCCCCCCACTCTGCTCCAGCTGTTTGATGCCACTCTATGGAAGGCTTCCTGGGCCGTAAACAGCCCCGCCCACTGACAATTCCCTCAGCTCTCCAGATTAGCCAATCCAGGGCCTGGCTGTGTGGACAATAATCCATCCTGCTACTATGGATGTTTGTATCATTTTAGAAATGCCAACAATCATGCTCTTCCTACCTCCACATCTTGTGCATGAGACCGCCTCCTAAAGTTGACTCTAGTACTCTTGTGTTCAGACCACCCAAAAGCAGCTGGGTGCAGCGCCATGGTTTGATTTTTATTTAAGCTTCCATGTTAACAACTCAGGACTTCCAGACCACCTGATTCTCACGAGTGGAGATTCTAGAGAGTAGAAGGCTTGCGTTTTCACCACGTGCTGAGCATGTCAGGTCAGGGCTGTGCCAGCAGGGAGATGCATCTAGCTTGCAGCACACATGAACCTGGTATGAAACCAATGCTAACTATGAGCTTCACCAGAATTAACCAGAATTCACCGGAATTAAGGAAAAAAAAATCCTCAGTTCTTTGAGATATAAAGATTCAACAACACAATGACATCCAAGAATGTTTACAGCTGATCTCTATTTGATGTTGAGCTCACAGAAGATTCACCAACAT
The DNA here is from genome assembly GCF_018320785.1 of Cheilinus undulatus. Classification (NCBI taxonomy): domain Eukaryota; kingdom Metazoa; phylum Chordata; class Actinopteri; order Labriformes; family Labridae; genus Cheilinus; species Cheilinus undulatus. The sequence goes on from NC_054879.1 coordinate 21,538,449, forward strand.
AAACCCTGTCCCTTAGACTGACACCCCCCTGTAGAAACATGAACCAGGCCTTTTTGCTGCTTAGAGCTGAGCTCATGCTGGTTAATTTTCAGTCTTAAAAATGATACATCAAAGATATTGTTAAGTGTCTTGAAATAACTGTAGTTGAAAATTGGTGCCATGTAAATAAGGATTGATTTATTTAGAAAATACACTGCCAAACAGGTCCCTTAACTACGTGTTCATGTTTTTGTGGAGAAAGCTGTGATTCTTAAAGAGAACAGGCTGAAACACGTCAAAGACAACCAAAATAACTTTTATGTAACGGGAACAAAACTTAAACCTTTCAAGGAAAACGTGAGCGAGCTGCAGGCGTGGGTCTGATGAATGAGTTTAAGGTCAGAGATAGGTGAAGAGTTTTCTGCTGTGAGGTTGTTACCTGTCAGAGAGAACACCTGGTTAACTGAACAGCTGCAGGGCTGAGGTGTGTTTATTACTCATGCTCTAAAATAACTGCAGATATATCCAGATATAGTCTGTTTTAACTTTAGTCCCTGTAAAATACTGTTTCTGAAGAAGTCAGTGAAGGTTTCTTGCTGTAGCCCTATGGATTAAAGCCTGAAGAAACCACAACCATCTGTTTGCATCATGCTGCCTTGAACCTTGGTTGTGAACTTGTCAGCAAAATTTCAACTTAGAGATGCAAATTAGAGGGGTGGATTGATGTAATGTATAATCATAATATGAAGGATTTTTTTTTCCAGAAAGCTGTGGATTAGACCAGGCTGACTAACACCAACACATGAACAGGAGCCATAGGTTCTTTATGACGTAACAGCAGTGTTGAACTCCAGGTGGGGGGCAGGCAGTGATTACGGCATAGAGAAACAACCAAAAGGCCATGTTTAGAGCTGTTTATGACTATGCCAATGGTTCAGAGTGTGAATATAAATCATTCTTAATTCTTAAGCTACTTTTGTGCCCTGAGAGTAGTGAAATATTCAGGAAAGAAGACAAATTTTTAAAAAAGACTAAGTGAATCAGCAGCTGGCAGGAATTTAAAAGCCTCCTTTTAAAGCCTGGATGAAAGTGGTCTGGCTTGGTTCAGTCCAGTTCTAGCCTAGTTTCGCTCATTAAACTCTGATCTTACCTCAGCTGATGTCTGTCCACCCCCTCTTATTGTGACGGGAAATCCATCTCTTTTTAGAGATCCAGATCATTTGGCTCAAGGATGACACTTATTGCCTGTAGAAATTATCTGATGATAAATGCAGTGAAAAAGTTATTTTTAAAGGTTTAAAGTACAACTTTTTCTCCTAACGGCTGTCCTTACTTCTTATGTCCATCAGGCATTCAGGATCCTGTGACTGCAGACAGCCTAGAAATGGGTTTGTTCTAAAGTTCAAAATCTTTTTTACATCCCATGTTGAGCTTTCTCAGTGAATCTGTTCTCAAAAATAATCATGCTTGTGTTCAAATTGAGGGATCTTTCATGTCTGGGTTAAATCGGGTTAATCCCATAAAGTGTGAAAAGTTTCGTGAACATTAAAACCAGCAGGACGCTCCAATTAGAAAGGTCTCCTGCTGGGTTACAGGAAGCCAAGGATCCAGACTGACTCGGGCCTGAGAGGAGCATAAAGAAGGGGTCACTGAGCACCTAAAACTCATAAATTCACATAATGAAAGTAAAGGAAGTGTGTCACAGAAACTGCTTCTGTGGAAATACAGTCATAAGGTTTAGGCATGAATGGCAGTTAGGAGTCATAACGGGTAACTCCAGTAATCATGACTGAACCATAATTTAGCCACATTTACTGCAGATGCATCCATAAGGACACGGTCTTCTAACCTTACAACTGCTTTTATGTGTCATTCTGTACATTTCACTGATGGATCTTTATCCTCCTCCTCAATAAGTCGGACTTTTCTGAGTTTTCTTCAGACGAATACTTAGTGATGTGGTTTAACATTTGCACATGCTCAGTCCTCATCAGCCTTTAAATCTTTCAACATGTGAATCTAAATGAGAAACTTTCAGCGCCTGGAGGAGGACAGGATTTCTGAGTCTGTGCTTAGTCAGCATCTTTATTGTTCTAGATTCATCGGGTGTGTTCGGGATTTGGGTTTTCCCAAGTGCCCCAGGTCATTAAACCCCTTATCCCACCCTCATCCCCTTCTCCTTCTGCAGCTGGAGGAAGAGGATGGTGAGGAGGAGCAGGGAGTGATTGTCTGGAGCAGGAGCCCCCCCGCATCTCTCCTATCAGACTAACTGTCTCATTTCCCCTATTAACACCGGAATCATCCTCTGACTGCAGGCCGAGAAGAAGAGACAATCATGGCAGCGCCTATCAGCATCCATTAATGCTCATGTGGTTGACAGAGTCTGATACTAAGGATGTTTTTATTATTTTAGAGATGCCAACATCATCACATCTACCTACAGCTCAGAAGATGAAATCTGTGCTGCACAAATATGACAGTTTTTGAGGAGACAGAGACGTTTACAGTTCACGCCACCAACAAATTATCAGTCCTTATTAGTATGTTACCAATTCATAATCAGCATCATCTGCAGATGTTAGGAGGAGGGATGGTCTAGAGCAGTGGTTCTCAAATGGTGTAGCAAGGCACACTACTGTGCCTTAATGGCAAGTGTAGGTGTGCCATGGGAATTTGTACAATAAGTTATTATTACAACTTTATGACAAGAACTGTAACCAGGCCTGCACACAGATCTGGCTGGACCCCTGAAAACCCCAGAGAATTGGGCCACCCCAGCTGGGATTTATTGATGATATCAGTGTATGAGTGTTGGATCAGTAGCATTGCTGCTAGCATCCTGGCTAACAGTTACCTCATTAAGAGCTGAAAAGCATGGCAAACTACTGTTGGGTTGAAATTGGTGTTGAAATTATTAATTCATGCCATTTTAACCAAGTTAACCAATTTTTTTAGCCATTTTTGCCACTTCATTTGACAGCTTAAACCATTTTGCTGCTTTTTTTTTTTCCTTTAGCCATTTTGCCTCTTCTTATTACCACTTTTGACCCATTTTTGTCACTTTTTTGGAACTTTTTGCCACATTTAACACATTTTTGCTACCTTTTTGACCCATTTTGCCATTGTTTGGCCATTATTTGCTATACTTCCAATCACTTTTGACACCTTTTTACTACCTTTAAACCCTTTTTGCCACTTGTGATCTGTTTTACCACCTTTTGGACACCTTCAACCCATTTATGCCACCTTTTTACCAATTTTTGCCCACTTTTGCCTTGGTTTGACCACTTTTTTAATCACTTTATCCCTTTTTTACCACTTTTTTAAACAAATTTTTTTTTTTACAACATTTAACCCTTTCAGTCCATTTGTAACCCATTTTTTGTGAATATTTTGACATTTTCAGCAGGTTTTGGCCAATTTCAACTCATTGTTTGGCCCCTTTTTTTTTTTCTTTTTTTTTTTTTTTTTTTTTTACCAATTTTTGCCCATTTCTGACTTTGTTTTACCACCTTTTGCCCACTTTTGCCATCTCCATGATACCTCAGTTGGCTGGGCACAGAAAGCTCCCTCCTTTATCCCCCCTTATAGGCCACCTTGACTGTCACATTATTTAAAAAGTCCATTTTGTATCAATTTAAATATGGTGTGCCTTGAGGTTTTGGCTTAACCTTAGGTGCGCCTTGGGCGAAAAAAGTTTGAAAATCACTGGTCTAGAGCATATTCTGATCTTTAAACTGATATAAAACCCGACATTAACCATCACAAACTCGGCACGGACAAAATGAGACAAGTAATAGCAAAGGTGGAATAACTTCTTTTTATACGCAGAAACGTGGACCAGAGTCAGACTACTGACAAAACTGGGATCAGAACCAGGCTAATGATTAAACCTGGATCAGAACCAGACTGATGATACACCTGGGTCAGTTCAGACTGATGATGAAATCTGGATCACAACCAGACTGATCCTGAACAGGCATCATCTGAAACTTTTATTGGGGTTGAAGGAGAGAGAGAAATGAGAATGGCAACACCCATACCTGGACCCAATCCGAGCAATCGGCAACGCCCACACCTGGACCCAGCCAGACCAATCACAACAAACACACCTGGACCCAACCAGACCAGTCACAACAACCACACCTGGACCCAGCTAGGGCTGTATAGTTGCCGTTTAATTCTACTGACTATTATTATAACGGAGATTGTATTGTTTACAGACACTCATTATTGAAAATTCAAAACATCAAAGATTTAACAGACTTGTCAGTGATGTATATAAGTATAATTTCTGACTGTTAGTTTTCCATGGTGAGAGTTAAAGTTTCTGTTACTGACAGTAAAGTTTATTCATTTTTCACTGGTATTTCAACTTTATTATTTTACAGTGTGGTAAATCTTCTTTATTTAAGTGGAGTATTTCTTTTAGTGTTCTCCTCTACTTTAACTTTAATATTCGATTTTTTGTTGAGTCTGATTTCTCTTGACGAAAAATAACCTTGACGTTGTAAAAGACCCTGAAGTTCCTCTGTAGTAAAGCGCCCCCTTCACACCTCACTTCTTCTGTTTTTTTATGTTCCTGCTGGTTTTTGTTGAACTCTTCTGGCCCCGCCTCCCTCTCATGTCTCCATGACAACAAACGGAGTCTCAGTGAGATGTTGTTGCTCTCAGGTGGCAGATTTACTCCCCGTTTATTCTCCGCTAACATTTTCTGCTCCACTTCCACCTCCATGCTGCAGGGCACAAACAACCCCGGCAACAAGCAGCGAGCCGACAGGCGACTGGATGGATGTTTCTGTGACTCCACAGCCAGCGGCTCGTCTGATTGGTCGGTCGGCTGCAAACGATAAAAAGCAAGACAAGCCAAACAGAACTGTTCTCGTTCCAGGAAGCTACTTCACTGGCACATTGTCTCTGCAGGAGAGTCCTATTGGGAGCGCCTTAGCATGTTAGCATGCTAACTATTGGATGAATCATGTCTGACCCCCTGACCTGCTGACCTCACAAATTATAACACACATTGTGCATCTTCTACAGTTTGGTGGAGCTTGAACGCCTCATGGCTCGGCTCTTTGAACACCCACCTTCCTCTTTGAAGTCGTTGCTCTTCACAGAAATAATCCGATTATCCTGAGCGATTGTGATGCCTGGATGTGAGCCGTGACACAGTCAGAGGAGAAGGTGTGTGAGATCGTCCTCAGAGAGTCTGAGTGAGCGTGCTCAGAGAGAACAGGTGATCTGATGGTGTTTAAAATCACCTGTTTCCCTCTGGATCTGCTCCGTCTCCATATGGGGGGATTTCTGTAGCAGTACTGTTAACACTTCAGAGTTTCTATTTTTTCTTCTTTTTAATATTTGAATATTTTTAACAGAGATATACAGTCTTTTAAACAATCACTATTCTCTGCATTTTCACTGATAACCATCAGGCAGACTCATGATACCATTTATGGATTATATCATTATGGCAACTGCATATCTCAGTATTGTCCAGGATAATCGCAATCATACACTTTTACCATATCTTGCAGCACGTATCCATTCACTTATCATTGCTATAACATGCAGCAGACTTACCTCAGGTGTTCAGGCAAATTGTTGAGTACAGTGCATGTGTAAGATTGCTCCTCCTCCCCTCTCCCGTGCTGGTCTGCTTTCACATCACTAACATTGCTCTGTCATGGCAACCACTCTCAGCATAGATGTTTTTATCATTTAAAGATGCCAACATTGACCCTCTTGTTACTTCTGCATCTGCCATGCAGCGTTGAGGATAAAATAGGCCTGTGAAAACCCTAGAACTTCAGAATGTACTGCATGATAACAGAATAAAAAAAAATCCCAGAATTACATTAATTACAAAGAACCCTAGAAAAGCAAAATAACATGTTGTTTACATGCTCTTCCTGCATAAACTCAGAATTCTCTATGATTGTGTGATCGCTTGTCTCCAGCTGCGCAGGTCTGTGCTAAGCTACACTGCTTCTGAGAAGCTTCCAGTGGGCAAGGTCAAAAGTCTGAGCAATGCACCTCTTGCTGGCATCATGGCGAAGGTGGAATATGTGGAATTAGAGGGTTAGCATTGACTTCATAGCTCCATTTGCTAGAGAGTACCCTGTACTCAGGCACGGCTGTGTTCTAGTGAACATGTTCTGAAACCAACCCCCAAATATCCCATCATTCATGAAGTGGCACCTCCAGTCCCTGTAAAGTGATAAAAAAAATCTGTATTTAGGTCTGTTGTATGACATGACATGACATCATGAGGGGAAAATCTGAGAACGGCTTGTTTCAGCACACATTTTCTGAAAGGTGGGGGGGGGGGGTTCTGATTCTTGGGGGACTGTGGACAGGCTAGGAGCACATATTTTTGTTAGAAAAACCTGAAAAATTGTTTTGCATAATATTTGACCTTTAAGACACAAAAAGCAGTGGTGATATAGCAATAAGAATCAAACCAAGCATAAAATACAAAGCAGAGCAGAGCAGACATAGAGGCTTTAAGGTAAAATTTGAGAAAGAAGAAGAGGACATTGGAAAAAAGAGGGTAAAAGACAGTAAAAGACAGAAGAAAACATCACATGAAAGCAAGTCTATGAAAATGAGTTTTAAGAAGTGATTTTAAAGATGTCACTGATTCTGCATGCCTTATCTACTTGGACAGGTCGTTCCAAAGTCGAGGGGCCCCTGATGGAGAAGGCCCTGTCACCTTTAGTTTTAAGCCTCAACTTTGAAACAGCCTGGAGGCCCGCTCCCTGGATCTAAGGCTTCGGCCTGGCTCATAGGGGGCTGGACGAGGATCAAACTGCAGTGGCATGATGATCTGAGACTGAATTGGTAAAGTTCATTTTTTACTTCATTTATATCTTGTCATAAACATCCTGATTAATTCAGATCTTTTCAGTAACTCAGGATGGTGATGCTCTGTTCCTGAATCAGTAAAATCCCTCCTCTGTGTGAGCGTAGACATTGATGGATGGTGACGTGTCGTGTCTCCTTCAGTGATCCGTCTCCGCCTCATTGATCAAAGATCTCTGAAAGCGCTGGAGCTGAATCGCTCTCAGGTCCAGACAATGACTGATGCTTCTGCAGCTCAAATCTCCTCGAACACGCCGGTTCAAGGAGTTCAGCGAGTCAACATCAAAGACAGAGAGAGGGAGATTACAGACGGAGAGATTTAATGATTATAGAAGCCGGTTTGGATCAAAAGAATCACATCAGGTTAAGTCATTCTGCAGTAGCCATGCTGAGAGGCTGACAGATAAAATAAAATCATCATTATAAAAAATCAAATAGTCATTCAGGTTTTCACCGTCTGACTGTGATTAACAGGAGAAACTTTTATGTAGGAATCTTCTTTCAGGAATAATCCTGCTGTGTGGAGAGGATTTCCTCCAAACTCCGTAAAATCACATTATAAAGGGATTAAGTGGAGGATAATAACCAGCTATCAGATCATTATAATGGAAATCAACTTAACAGGAAGATTCATGACCCCAATACAAATCAGGGGGTCTTCTCTTATCCAGAAATAGTCTATTTGGTGAACCAACTTTACATACAGTAACTCAATCAGACAGTAAACAGTGGGATGTACAGGCAAAGATGATGGTGTTCTCTCTCTCCTACTTAAAAAATATTGCCTTATGTTTCTGGTCTTTAGTTTGTGCAAAACTGATTCAGTTATTTGTAGATGTTTTCTGTGCAGGAGCAAACTTTTCTCTTTCAGCTGCATAGTAAAGATTAAACAGATATAAGCTGCTGTTTTGGCCTGCAGCTTGTTTGTTTTATTTTGATTTCTTACTCTGCATGTTATAATTTGTTGATTAATGTTTTGTGAAAACAGGGCAGATATTATAAGACTATTCTTCATTCTGTTCCTTTTCATTCAAAGTGGAAGTTTTTTATGCTGGATATGAATTGTTATTTTGTTTTATCAAATGAAATAAATAAATTAATTAAAAGAATAAAAAATAAATAACAGTTCAAGTCATACAAAATACAACAATAACACCATCCTTAGAATCTCATGAAACATTCCATCATTCACTTTGAAGATGATGCAATCCTTATAGTCTCATAAAACATTCCATCCTTGACTATGAAGATGATGCCATCCTGTAATCTTATAAAACATTCCATCCTTGACTCTGAAGATGATGCTAACCTTGTAATCTTATAAACCATTTTATCATTGACTTTGATGATGATGCCGTCCTTGTAATTTCATAAAACATCCCATGCTTGACTTTGAGGATGATGTCCTCCTTATAATCTCATAAAACATTCCATCTTTGACTTTGAAGTTTATGCTATCCTCATAATCTCAAAAAAAATTCCATTCTTGACTTTGAAGGTGATGCCATCCTTATAATCTCATAAAACATTCCATCTTTGAATTTGAAGATGATGCACCCTCATAATCTCATAAAATATTCCATCCTTGACGTTGACAACGATGCCATCCTTACAATCTCATAAAACATTCCATTCTTGACTTTGAAGATGATGCCATTCTTGTAATCTCATAAAAATTCCGTCCTTGACTTTGACGAAGTTTAACCTTTATGCAGGCCACTCTAGGCCCTGCTTTTTGCCCTGTGAAGCCATGTTTTTGTAATTGTGTATAATGTGGCTTGGTGTTGACTTACTGAAATTAACAAGACAAGCAATCGCCAAGAACAGATAACGGACAAAGAGGCAGAGCTGAGGCGTGCTTCATTGTTCATAACCAGAGGTTGGACAATCTCTTTGTCCATGTGGAATTATTTGTTGTTAGTGTAAACAAAATAATCCTTAAAACAACAACAACAACAGCCAGGGTTTATTTCTAATCCACCAGGCATGAATGTTTGTACACAGAAAATCTATTCTATTTTATTTTTTAATCCATCTGCTGATTTTATTTTCAAGGTCTCTGACATGAACACCATCAAATCAGGTCATGATCACATGGCCTTGCGGCCTTGCCACATGACACCAGCTCTGTGGAATGATTAGATGAAAATTAAAACCTCGTTTTACTCTGATCAGACAACCTGCATCTCAGCGAGTGGATGAGCTGATCACATCAACTGAGGTTTAAGACGCTCACAGCACGCCACGTTTAACCCTTTGCTGACCGCTGTCTGTAGCGGCTGTTGTGAGATAAACACAGAACTCTCCTTCCTGAGATCAGGATGGAGTCTGAGGATTGTAGAATGAGATGAATGCTATCAAGACATTACTACAGCAAATGGATCTAAAACAACCACGTCAGCCTACAGCAGAGTCTGCACAGCTCTGATCAAACATTTTTATGATGAAACAAAGAGAAGCATTTTCATCTTTGATATGACCCTTGACCTATGCAATTCAATAGAAAAAAAAGAAGCAATATCATTAATAGTATAAATAAAAACTAACAAAATCCTAGTGGCATTCATATGCACACTACTAAAACTCTGTTAAAGTCACATCAAATTTTATTACAAGATTCAGTCTTTTTGGGTAAGAGTCTATTTTGATGTCAGGTATGGGAGTGTATGCCAGTTCATCAGCCTTGGTCCTGTACTGCTCTGGCCTTAGCCATTTTCCAGGTTTGCTCCAGGACCATGCCCCCTCTCTCCAGGTATCCTTCCAGCTGACCCTCAATGACACGTGTTACTGCCACTGAGGTCTAGTCCAACCCACTAAGTCCTGGGCACCCAGTATGTTGTGAGCTGATCAGCATACTGGGTGCCCAGCAGTTCATCTACCTTGGCACAGATTTGATGGCAGCATCCAGGCATTCACAAATACCTGGATCTATGTTTTGGTCCAGGAGATGCTCATCTAGAGTCTCTGCAAGGATCATCAGTAATGTCTACCCCTGTAAACTCCCCATTATCCAGTCCAGGTACTGAAGAGTGTGGACACTAAGACGCACCCCTGACTCACACCAGAATAACCTGGGAGGAAGTCAGGGTGGAGGCACCACACTTTGCAGCCTCACATAAACCAGTTTGCCCTTTTCAGGGCTGTGCAGTTTTTAGACGTACTGTATATCCTTTAGAAAAATCATAAATTTTAACAGGTTTTTATAAGCTCATGACTTCAGATTAGTCTGGTTTAGATGATGCTATAGCACTGTCTTGGAACCCCAGTCTCTGTTCTCCCAGTACCTACAATCAGTTAGGGCAGAAAGCATGGGCGGTGGACCAGAAAGGAGCAGGTGCTTTGCTGGAACCAGAGCCAGTTCTTTGGCCATTAAAACAAAGTCCTGGTGCTGGGTACAGCCCTGGAACTGGGTTGGTAAAGAGGTTAAAGGGTATTTATAAGGAGGCTGGCAAAGAAAGTTGAGTCTGTAAATATAAATCAGTCTCAAACATGCAGCTCAACCTTTAAATCTGAGAAAATTTCTGGTTTTGTGAAAACAAAAACAGTGAATGTTGTTTTTTATTCCTGATGTCCCTGTTATGACCCGGATTAACTGAAGAAAATAAAGAGATGGATTACACAAATCTACAGATTACACTTCATGGCTTTTGGTAATCTAACATGTCTGCCACGTTTCATATATGTGACATTTCTGCATTTAGACGTTTACATTCACGGCGGTTTCTCTCCATAATGTCTCAATTCTTCGTTTAGTTTTCTGTTTTTATAAAATCATTTTTCTCAGACATTTTTAATTCGGGATTTTAAAAGTAGATCAAAGCTGTTTTTGTGTCAGAGCTGGCTGACCTCAGAGCGTTAAAATCCACAGAGAGAGACTTCCAGGAGTCAGATCAGACATCACTCTTAGATTCATGATTTTATAGCACAAGAAGATCTTAATCTGTGGCTGCAGCCTCCTGCTGATTTCAGCTTGACCTCTCTATGTGTATTTAGGAAATTAACATCTGTGTACAAAGGTAGCAAGGGGTTTAAACATTCAATTTAACCACATTTACATGGACAATTTCAGTATGGATGGCTTTAAAAGAGATGATTTTAGGTCTGCTCTGCAGTTTTATGCTGTTTATGGCCATGTCAAACGGTCAAAGAGAGAAAAAAAACAAGTTCTTCTTTCTGGTGTTCCTCAGCTGATCCAATCAGCCTGATCATGGTGGTGAATCCGTCTCTGTGTAGAGATGATCATCTGGCTTGGCTTAGCTGGTCTTTGGGCTCCAAAACCACTACTTATTTGGTACCAGTTTGGATTTTTCATGTGGATGAAATGACAACAGACATGAATGAAAAGAAACTGGCTCTCAAACAGGAGCCAGCTCCTCTCATTCATATGAAAGAGCTGGCTCTTAGAACAGACTTGTTCAAAATGCATAAATCTGATATTCTGTGATAGATTGATACATACAAGTCTGGGCTAAATGGGACAGAGGAAACATTTTTATTTCCAGACCTGACCCAAAACCAAGACAGTAGAAACCAAGCTAACAGTAAACCTGAGTTAGTATTACCCTGTTATTACAGACTGGTAGATAGGTACACATGATTAGACCCCAGAAAAGACTGCACAAAGACTTTCTCTTATTTTTCTTTGTGTAAGTGGTTTAAAGTATCAAAATGAAAGCTGCGCGCTTTTCCTTACACACGCAGTCAGTTACACAATATACGCCCACATTAAACTCATAAACAACAACAGTTAGCTTCACTTTAGCACTGTTAGCCTGTTAGCTTCTATAACTTAGCAAGCTTACAACAGCCAAATACCATCCTCCACCGACAACAACGATGCATCCAAACATAGCTCCCCAGTGCTCTGTTAACTGGACACTGCATTAAATCTCTACATTTCAAATGAAAAATGAGTCTTACTGTCAGTTGTCTAATATCAGTCCTCATGATGATATAACTGTAACCTCTGCTAAAGCTGTAAATCCAACAATCCTGGTTTATTTGGGCTTGTCCCGAAAAGACAAAAGCTCCACAGCAGATAGTCTGGTCCAGTCCTCCTCTCATTAATAGCTTATCCAAGACTACTTCTGCTAATTAGCCAGGACATCCCGAGCATCGACAACCAGCTACAAGGAAGAGAGATAGAACCCTCGCTATGATCTCCAAGTGGTCCATGCCGTTATACACAATGTTATTCTGTGTTGACCACAATCCGACTTTATCTGAGGATTGGTCATAGGTAGTTTATCGAAGTCCACAACAACTCTACTCGGTGTAGGCCTCCCTCTCTCTGCTGCTGCATCGGCATTTACGACGCTCAGCTATACAGTTGCCTTTGTTTCAGCCTCTTCATTAATCGCAGCGATGACTAACTCAAAATCCTGCCATACTGCTGATGATATTAAACCTTTTGGTTAACCAGGAAAACCTCACTTAAATTAAAATTCTGCTTTATGAAAATGTCTGGTCAAATTTTCCCTGCATAGTCCCCAGCAGTACGGAGCATGCTCAGAGAGATAGACTTGGTTTTACGTTAGCATGCATACATAATTAGCCATGTGCTTGTCATCTGAGGAGAAGAACAACCCTGCCGGACATTTTGACCGGTTATATTTTTATCTGCTGGACTTCCGCCCTTTTTACCTGCCAATGACCGGCAAATGCTGGCTAACGGAAACTCAGCCCTAGACTCTGTTGTCAGTTCTTGACTCCTCTAGACTCTGGTCTCAGTCCTGGACTCCTTTTGACTCTGGTCTCAGTTCTAGACCCCTCTAAACTCTGGTCTCTGTCCTAGACTCCTCTAGACCAGGGCTGTCCAATTTGGGGCCTGCGGGCTAATTTTGGCCCACAAACGATTAATTTTGGCCCGCTGCCCATGTTCGAATTTTTGATTTTTTAAAAATTATTTTCTTCCCACTGCCAGCAGTCTAAATATTTCTTTCAGTATTTATCTATTGTTGCACTTCCTCTCCTGACCACAAATTAACATTGTGTTACATTGGGGGTAGGGTTGCGCTCTTGAGCTCCCACCAGCTCAGATCTGGAGGACTATGACCAGAGAGTGAGTCAATGAGAAGATGCTGGGGTCAAGCTGGGGTCATGGCAGAGATGGAGCGTGTGAGGCAGTGGCACACTGATAAGAGAAAGTTTAAAAATAGTTGGGAACATGAGTACTTTTTTTACTGAAATTGATTTTAAGACACTATGCCTAATTAGTATTTGTGCCACATGGATGTTCAGTAATTTCATGCTGTGAAACACAATAAAGAACAGTGTTACTCATTTTCAAAATTACTTTGTATGAATTTTTATTTTGTACAATTATGCTATAGGCATATTTTATTACATGCACTGCAACATGAATGTTTAGTTTTGGCCCGCGTCCCTCCACCCCGATTCATTTTTGGCCCTTCACTGAAAAGAATTTGGGCACCCCTGCTCCAGACTCTGGTCTCAGTCCTGGACTCCTCTAGTCTCTGGTCTCAGTCCTGGACTCCTCTAGACTCTGTTGTCAGTGCTAGACACCTCTAGACTCTGGTCTCACTTCATCTGTCTAGACCTGTAGTAGGAGGTCTGCAGAACTAAGTCATTATTGATCTGGATAACCTTCTTTCCAGGTAAATCATTAACCTGTTGTAGGGATCATAGTGGATGAATACAGAAATGTTCTGATGATAACTGCAGCATGCAACGCCACCTTGAGCTTTAACAGACTAACTTTACTACATTCATTGATTCATATCGTCTTTTCTTCACTCCCTGACCCACAGACATTCATGTGTTATTGGGGATAAAAAAAAATGGGGTCTCCCACATTCGGTTAGGATTTGAACATTTTCCTGTGTGCTGCTTGCCAAACATGCAGAAATAAAACTCTAAGATTTGTAGCGGACAGTTCTTTATTTCATTGCTAAAGAATGAAACACTGCCAATTTTTTTTTTTTTTTTTTTTTTTTTTTTTTTTTTGAGTTTGGTGAGCCTGAGCTGAAGTTTTCCTGAAGTCTTCATGGATTCTTCTGCATGCCTATCCTCTGGATCAGATGAAGGTTATCTAAAGCTTTGGTACTTTTTGACTCATCATTGCAAAGTTTGAAATATTTGACCCTTATTAAAGCCCCTGAAGTCTCCCAGTAAGAACCATTTTATTAATTCATTGGGTCCATGCAGCATCTGCAGCCTTGCTCCGACAGTTCTGGGGGACTCTGAGGTGCACCTTCGTCTTCTGCATGGCAACCAGCTGCAGCTGCTGACACAGTTAATTGTGATTGGTGGATCTAAAACAGGCCACAGTGAAACTAAACTCCACAGCAGCACTTAGCCTTCACAGCCAAAGGTCAAAGAGAGAGTGGAGGGATGAATCATGACTTTGCTGAGCGCTCTGCTGCTGTTGTTTCGCTGCCCGCGGTGGAACAATGGTTAATTAGCCACAGACCAACTTCTACAGACCAGTGTGACACAAGCTGTGTGACACGTCACAATCAAAAGCACAATTAGAATGCCTATTCTACTTTAACTGGCAATAATTAAAGGAATAAATGAAGTGAGAAACTTTCACAGAATCATCATCAATGTTTTCCAACATGGAGAGGCCCGGGGCAGAGTGATGCATGAGTGACCATCACAGCTGGAAACATCATCCAGGGCGAGCTGTGAGCGAGGTTAGTGGGTCGTTCAATGTATGCAGCTATATGTTCAGGATCTGCCTGCAACAACAACCAGAAAATTCTGCAAGAGACGCTGGTAGAAAAAGAGCAACAGGCACTAATGGGAGGCTTCAAGTTAACCAATTTAGAGTTAAATAATGGATAAATCAGGATCATTTCACTGTTTCTGAACAACAATACATCCACAAGAAGTAAGAAAAGAAAATGCTCTGTATTTTATGTGAGAACATATTTAAAAGCATTGCTGTGGTGTGAAAGAAAGTCAGTTTAAGACAGCATTTTTTAATGTGGTGGCTGCCCTGACAGGACTCAAAAGCCTCCAAATGACTAGTGTCCAAAGGCTTTGTCCACTGTCTTCTAAACACAGTATATCACCAATAAACAGCTGTGAAGTGTCTGACCTCATGCTTTTATTTGGGATTATAATAAGAGGATAAATTCCTGTAATGTTTGCATGATGATGCTCCTGATTCTTAGATTTTTCTTCCATCCACTCAGTTGCTCTGTCATGAACGAACATCAAACCTGAAACAGTGGTTAGATATGTAATGCTCGCAGGATCCAGGTTCATGATATGAATGCATACAGAGAAATAAGGCCTAAAAAGGTCAGGATTTCTGCAGCAGTGCTGCAGCAGCAGTCATTATATTTCTATTCCTGCAGGTTGCATCAATGCAGAGTATGTTGGAGCTGAAGCACTGCAGGTGTGGGATGTAAATTCTCCAAGCAAGCTGTTGGCTCCATCTCAGAGCTTTATGAGATGGTAAAATGACCAGAGCCCTCCACATATAGGCTACTGAATCATGGTAGAAGCACAAAAATCCAAATGAAAGACACAAAAACAAGCTAGTTCTCCCTTCTCCATCTCCTGCAGCTCAGAACAACAGCTTCATGTGTGTTTGTTTTTTCATATCTCTTCATTAGTATCTTTACCTCTTTATCTCTACATAAGTAGAGCTGCTCCATGGACTCTGCCAACTTGATTTTAAACAGATGTAGAGCGGCTGTAAATATTATTCAGTTCCATAGGACAGCTGAAGAGAGAATGTGGTGGACGACATGAACAGAACAGCACAAGGACCAGGAATCGATCTTAGGACCAGCGCAGGACTCTAGCCTCTGTATGTGGGTATCTAAACCTGAGCTAAACCAGCACTCATGTTTAATGTTTCTGTGCCAAAACAGTCCAAACCTGATCAAAGAACCTGGGTATTCCCTATCACATGAGATAGAAATCTGGGAACGAAGTGGCATTAACAGTGCACTTCAACATCATTATAATCCGGTTTCTTTTCCTCATAGAACCTCTGAGTTGTTCCAAATATACTAACCTGATATAATGTGTGAATCTGAACACAGGATTAGGATCATAGTCATTATAAACTGGACACATCTAGTGCTAAATCAGCACCAGCAGCCACATCCATTATGTTGAGATCCTAAAAAAGCCTCATTAGTGAAGGAAAGTGCAGTAAAAGTGAGATTGTGCAGCTGTGAGTCATAAACCTGAGCGAGTTGATGAGACAGACTCACCTTGTCTGGATTATTTCCTCTCTGCTTTACAACACGCTGACTTTTCTTTAATGTTCAGGAAACAGGAAGCATCAGAGGAGGGACAAGCTGGTTTCACTTTACGATGCAGTCTGCTGATCAGGGAAAGTTCAACAAAGAAGCTGTAGCTTCAGTGGTGGTTCAAAACCAGGTTTACACCAAAATCAAGAACAGCATCTCTTCAGTGAGCCTCAGAATACAAGGTTTTGGTCCTTGTGTAGGTTGATTTGATCATCAGAACATGGGTTTCTTTGCACTTTCTGGGCTACTCAGATACCAAGTTAACTTCACTTTAACATGTCTTCTTTCTTTGCATTAATAATATGTCCTTTAGCGACACCCTGGACTCATTTAGCTGCTTATGTTAAAAAAAAAAAACATCCCATACAGCATTTCTGTTAACCTCCAAATGTCAATGGACTGTCCCGACTCCACTCCTGTCATCAAAAGGATCCTTCTCTCTAATCTTCTCGCTGATTGGCTTGTTCCTGGTCAGAGAATTACTGGGCCAATCAGCAAGGAAAAATAGGCGGTACCATCCAGTGTGGCTTATTTAAAGTGACTCCAATCCTGTAAATCCTGTAAACAATGGTGGAGGGTAAAGAGATGATTGTTGTTGCAAATGTAGCAGCAGTCTGATCAGAACAGGACATTTCTTTACCACACTGAAGGATTTTACTGGTTTAAAGATGCTTTTGCTCCTCTGACTGGGTTTAATTTACAAACTGACATGACATGACAACGGCTGACTGGAGAGGGAGTTCTGGAGTGTCTTCTGTGCGTGGTGAACGCCTACTGTCATGTGATTTTTTTACTTTGATTTTTAAAGGTTCTGCTCTTCTAAAACGCTGTCCATGGTGGTGATCCCCTAATGTTGGTGGCTAATACCTTTGACATGCTGCTCGTCTGAAAACAGCTGAATTCTTACAGATGTATGCTCCTCTTATCAGACTAGAGGGCCTCAGCATCACCAACTCTGCCTGGAATATGAAATGAGCCTCTGCTGCCGAGACACAGGTAAACAAATGCTCAGAGAGACTTCCTGCTCCAGTCTGAATCTAAATGTAAATACTAGTACTCTTATGCAGATTTACCGCTGCTCTTAAATCTCCCCCCATGCATCCAGACTCCTGCTCACCACACTCTCTAAACACTTGCTCAGGAACCTGCCCATCAAATCTGCAGCTCCTGCAGGATTACAGAGCTGTGAGGTGACCACACGCGGTTGCTTGGCAACCTGTCTGCATGTGAGGCGGCAACAGAGGGAACCACAGCAAGGAGGGAGTGGCCAGCGTGGAAGGAGAGATTCAGACAGGGGGAATCCTTGCTCCACGTTGGCTGAAGATCAAACATGAAATCTTACAGAGAAATCAAAAAATACAAGAAAATCTCTGATCAGTCTGAGATTTTTGACCATCTGTTAGTGAGCACTGACATCAGGATTAGTGTTCAGTTTAAAATGAAGAAGAAGAGAATCACGTGCAAAGATTAAACAGCAGAATATATTTGTCTCTTGAATGTTCAAAGGAAAAATTAAACAACTAATCTGATTATCTGGAGGTTAAAAGCCTCAGGAAGGTGAACAACTGACCTGGCTTTGCTGTAGCGCCAGGAGCCAATCATATTTCACACTGTAATGCCAACCACAGCACACATACAGTACACATCCAGCTCATTGATCACAATCTTAATAAAAAGTGTTGATTTTCCTGGTGTTTTATTCAGATTTATACAGCTATAACTTTGAAAAACAGTGAAATGATGAATGCAACCCTGAACCCTTTTCCAGTTCAAGACTAGTTTAGAGCCAGTGCTCAATCTGGGTCCAGTTCTTTGTTTCCCATAACCAAAATGCTTGACTTACAACTGAGCTGAAAAATCCTCATGTTTTTGCTTTAAAGGCTTTAAGTTTTAGATGAAAAGAAACTATTAAACCCTCTGAGGTTGATGTAGCACTACTGTGTTTTTGCAATGTTTCTATTAATATCGCTGTTTTTTACAGAGACTGGCTGTCACCCAGTACTACCGAGTGGACCAATCACAGAGCTCCATGTCTGTGTTTTTGAGCAGGTGCACGCCTGCATGTCCGTCTGCAGAGGGTTCAAGGTGATATCCATCCATCTATTTTCTATACTAGTTATCCCGCCCGGATCGCAGGGGTTGGAGCCTATCCCAGCTGTCATTGTGCGAGAGGCGGGGTACACCCCAGACTGGTCACCAGTCAATCCCAGGGCTGACATGTAGGGACAGACAACCAGGCACACCCACATTCACACCTACGGCCAATTTAGAGTCACCAGTTAACCTAATGAACATGTTTTTTGTTGGTGGGAGGAAGCCGGAGTACCCGGAGAGAACCCACACGAGCGTGCGAGAACATGCAAACTCTGCACAGAAAGGCCCTGATTGGGAAGCAAACCAGGGACCTTCTTGCTGTGAGGCAACTGTGCTAACCCCTGCACCGCCATGCAGCCCCTGTTCAAGGTTATATCCAGAACTTAAAAGTCTAATTTATCCTTCTTCGTGGAGTTTTACTTCATGATCTTCAGCCTCTCTGACTTTCTCTCTGATGTTTACCCCATTAGTGCCCCCCACCCACCTACAGCCTGCTGTAACAAAGCCTTGTTAATGGATGGACGGAGAACAACAGAGACGGCCTACAGTCAGAGGACAATTGTTGTGATAATGGGGAAATGAGATGGAGGCTGATAGGAGGGGTAAAGGAGAGGGACTCCTGGTGGGTTCACCTGCCTACAGACAAACACCCCCACTGCTCCTCCTCCTCACCCAGCTGCAGGTACCTGTGAAGGTGGGGTGAACATGTGTGTGTGTGTGTGTGGGGGTGGGTGTGTGGGGGTGTGTGTGTGTGTGTGTGTGTGTGGGGGGGGGGTTATGTGGAGGAAACTGAAACACACCCACTAAATCTACAACAATAAAAGCCTCTGACTCAGCAGAGATTCAGAAATCCCATCATCCTCCAGGCCCTGAAAGTTTCCAGTTAGATTCAGAGATTCACTCCAAATGTCTGAGAGTTTAGACTCATGTTTAATATGTAAAGAAAATAAAGTGACCATGGCAGAAAGATGCAACAAAACTACCTGGAAAGAACAGTTTCATCATGTCTGCTTCTCTCTGCAACATGGCCAGTTATTAACCCCGGTCAGGTATGGGAACATATGCCAGTAAGGCATCAACCTTGGCCTTCATGCAGTTCTGGTTTCCTGATGGCCACCGTCCAGGCCTGCTCCAGACCCATGCCCCATCTTTTCAGGCCTGGTCTTCCCACACCTGATCATTAAAAAAGTCTTTCAAATCATTTTAAAATCTTTGCAAAAATTACTGCCCTTACAGCCAAATAAGGGGGCTGGGACATTATTTTAGGTTCATTCAGCCCAGAACAAAAATGCATGCATAGAAACATGCTGAGCTAAGTTATCTTTCTGTAACCTCAGTGAAAAGACACAACAGGTGTAGTCAGCAGTGCAGAGGCGTTTTCAGTTACAGCTTCACTGCACTGATGGATTCTCTGATGGAGAAGTTTCCAGCCAAAGTGATAAACACATCAATCTTTATGCATCAGATAATCACCCTTTTTATACCAGTAACATTATAACATCAATCAATGCATGCTGATCATGATTATTATTCAGACTATAATCTAAATGTCTGATCGTTTGCATGTCTTGCTGACTGCAGGCACCTCCACCTTCATGTGTGGTCTTTGTCTCCATAAATCCTCCGTCTGTCTTTATGAGAGGGAAGTGTCTGAACAACCACAGGAGGAGGAGCTTCTCAAGATTCTTCTGATGATTTCCAGTGAAATCAGATCAGCGTCTCGTTCTGGTTTCTGTAAACTTAAAACCGTCTGCTCCTTACAGTTAAAGCTGGCTGTGATGGAAAATTACCAGTTTATATTGAGTTCAGTCTGACCACATTAGAGATAAACATGTTTACGGCTGTTCTTCATGACGACAGTGGGGTGAGAGTTAAAGAGAGGGGTGAGGTAAACAGAGATAGTGGGGCTGCTTTAAGATCACAAATGAACTGTCTGAGGGTGAAGACTTAGCAAAATTAAAGGCCTGTAGGGGACAGGTGAGGGGGACAATCATGCTCCAGCGTGGTAAGACCAAACTGGTCTTGCTCAAGCTCCAGCTTTAGAGAGACTCCCATGATTTTACTCCAACTTTGGAATTTTGTCTGCGACTTTGAAATCAGAGGAGAAGTGGTTAGGTGTAAGGTTGCCGTGAGCCGGCCTTAAGCGGTACCTCAAAGGATTTTCTCCTACCTGACACCCATTAGACATGCCTCCATATTGAATATCAATCACTGATCCATTACTGATGTTTAATTATGGAGTAGGAATGAAAAAACAGACAGTAAATGGACAAAGCAGACACTAAACTGATCATTAACATCAGCAATTTTTGAAAGAGTCGATGAGGTGGGATTATTAGTGTTTACAATGAAATACTGAATAGTGTCTATGACTACAGAGTTCAATGTCTGATTTGTTTTCTGATCAACCATCAAACATAGATTTTAGGCATAAAAATCAAATACAGGGCTGCACGTCGGCGCAGGGGTTAGCACTGTTGCCTCACAGCAAGAAGGCCCCTGGATCGCTGCCCGGTCAGGGCCCCACCTCTCGCCCAACGGGATAAGTGGTGTAGAAAATGTATGAATGGATGGAAATTGAATACATAAACTATATCATTTTTATGTAAAATAACTTTTATATAAAACAAACAGAATAAACCATGCATAAATATTAGTGCTGTTAACTGATTAAAAAACTGATAAAGATAGTCCTATCATTATGCTGTGATTAATCCTGATTAATCCTGTGATTAATCCTGATTAATCAAACATTAAAATACTAACATTTACTTTCATTTTGGTTTGAAAGAAAAGAAATAAAGTATTGTATCTGTTATCGGGAGGGTTTTTTTGTAATAAAAATCACATTTAAACAAACTTTACACACATTTAACAGCAGTGTGTCTAGTCACCAATATAAAAGTTAAACTGTTTAAGAGCCAGATTTACAGTGTGACAGTTTCTCTTTAAATTCTTATTAAACTTTGAGGTTTAATGGTCTTTCATCTGCTTTAACACTGTGGTTTGTCTGTAGTCATGTAAACAAAGAAAAAAAATACCAGCTGTTTGCTCTTTCATATGCTCCAACATGTCACATACGCCTAAATGCCGGTTTACAGCAGAGTTTTACTGACGTTTGTTTGTTTGTTTGTTTTGTTTGTTTGTTTGTTTGTTTGTTTGATGATAAAATCACCAAATGTTTCAGGATTCTCCCAGCATCCCCAACTTCTTCATGAGTGACACGTTGAACAGCCGGGGGCCAGGGTTTTCAGTCCTGCAGCTGCTCTGTGTCCCGAGAGACTGGAACCAAATCAAACATCCACCTCTCCCCCGTCCTCCCCCATGTTCTCCCTCGTTTCTGTCTCTTTTTCTTCCAGAGACCTCTTGGCCTCTCTTACTGTAATCTGGTACTCTAATGAGATCTGCGTTTAGGTTTCCTCAGAGTTTGGTTACCATCCCGTCAGCCCTTCAGTCTGACTCACAGAGAGTTCAGGACCTTCACAGAAACATTTCATGTTTTCAGAACAGCAGATCTGAACCATACAAGCCTGATATTTCACAATGAGTCCTCGCTAACGGTACCTTAAAGAAAAGTCAGATTTATCCTCTCTAGATGTCTTTGACTCTTCTAGCCTGTCTTTCTGGGTTAGTCTCAGGTTTTCTAACCTCCAAACATCCCATAGAGCAATTCACAACAAAGATACATCCATCATACATCTATATATAACATGATCATGTGATACCACCAGAGATCTGGTCTGAACCGTTGGATCAGATCGGAGTTGGGTCATTTCTGATCATCAACCCTCCCTGTGAGTGTTGGCCGAATACTAACACATCGTCCAAACATGCAAAGCATAATGGGATGCCCTCAGAGGACCAAACATGTGATTGGCAGAGACAAGACACAGCCTGTGTGAGTAAATGAGGGCTGGCAGCTCTAATGGAGGATCTTTTTCATCTCTCTGCACAATGAACCCAAACACAGCATGAAGACCGTCTGATCAGTGGAGGAGGATCACAGAGAGGTTTACATGGAGGGATGTTAGATGTTTCTGCAGCACACAAGGAAAAATATAAGCCCGAATATGTCAGAGAGTCTAAAGAGCAGTATGAAGAATAACATGCACTCTTTACTTATGTTTCATCCTGATGATAGAGTCATTAATCTACACTCAGTACCCCATCATGACCAAGTGAAAACAGATGCTTTTTAATCCTGCAAGTTTAGTAAAAATAAAATCTGAAATCTATTTTAGAATGTTTTGGTTATAATACAGAATGACTCATTACTCATGTCTGGTGAAAAATACAGGGGATGAGGAATTTAAAGCATATCAAATTGATTCTGCTGTATTGGAAAAATGCAATCAGATTATTTTTCCAAACGCTTCAGCCCTAGTATTAATGAGAACAGAAGTATGTGGTTTCAGACACTGGTCTGTGGGTCTGTAAATGGAGATTTTAAAGAGTGATGCATCTGTAACAGCAGAATTTGACGTCATTCTTTAACGCTGACCTTCAGGATTGAATTTTAGTGAAAATCTATTTCAAACATCTGAAATATTCCTGCATGGACTCATCTGCATTTAGACCTGAAATCAAACACCGGGGAGACTTCTAAGTGGACCTTATGTTTAGGAGGAGATCTCAGACATGTTTACATCATCATCATTATCATCATTATCACTGTGACTACAGTCTGCCTCCTTAAATCCAAACATTAGCAGACAGTTGTCAGAGATGTCCCTTTGTGTTTTTGACCCCAGAAGAAGAGGATACCCCAGAGTTTCTTCAAAATAAAACCCTGTCTTACAGCCTGCTGTTACATCCCACAGTGCTCCATCTGCAGTTCTGCACCAACAGGTGAACAATTTTCAAAGATCAGCAGATTTTGAAGTTTTATCTTTGCCTCTTCGTGCTCTGATGACACTGCTGAGGAGATGGACGAGCCCGCCACAGTCACATCTGAGTAATAGATTAATAATTTCTGACTAATGGAGTGATGATGAAATACCTGTGACAGGTAATCCTTCATTCAGATCACGAACATCCAAATGGATTCCTCCTGAAATAAACCCTGATTATCATCCATAACTCATGAGCAGAGCTTTTAGAAACCCTCATCTTCATTTTAACTCTGACTGACTCATAAGACATATCAACTTCTATCTGAACCAGTCATCTACAGCAGGAGGCTGAAAATGAGCTCTTTTTATGGTTTTATTTATGACCAGGTTAAAACCACTGCTCTGAACCAGCTTCACTTTTCTGTAAAGAAGGAGAAAAAAGGGAAATGAGGTCTCAGGATTAAATGGCTCTGAGTCTTTCTAACAAACAGGGTGAGAGGATGGAGGAGATGAAAAGGACCCTGCTGATAATTATTTTCAGCTGTCCGAGGGAACATTTGTTTGAAGGTTTCACACTGGCCGTGTGGTTTGTTGTTCTGGTAAGTTCCTCCTGCAGATGTGAAGTTGGAAGTGATGAGTATGAGCGTGTGGGCTGCTCCACAGATTTCTCAACAGTTCCCTGAAAAAGAGTTTGTCCCAGAGTTTATCTGATTTATATCTGTGCTCCGTCAGACGGCTCTGACTTCACTACGTCATCCTGAAACCACACCTTTTCCTCTAAACACTGCTGGTCTTAAAAACAGTCTCTGGAATATTAAGAGACACTTCAAGCAGCATGGAGAGATCACAGTGTGGCGAATGACGTGTCAACTTGAGCCTTTTGTTATGAAGGGAACAGTACGAAAAATGTTTAACCACATATAAACATTACAAGCATGTTATATGTATTATCTTTCCAGCAGTTTTCAAAAATCCTTCATTCTTATGTCCCTGCACTGGTGATAGTTGAGAGCAGACAGACATGAGGACAGTTTGAGCTGATCTTTAACATTATAACCCTCTAAATGCACGTCAGAGGAAAAACTAACATGGAGGACCATCTATGGCTGACCTCATGTGTGACTGCAAAAATCAACAAATGAGGAAAAGAATAAGGAGATCCAGGCTGAGATGGAGATATGTGCATTTATGTATGAAGATGAGTTTACTGGAAAATAATGCAGGGTGCAGCAATTTGAGAAAAAACTTGCAAAATTTAAAACAAAATGCAGTAATAAACATATTAAGACTGCAACAAAATGCATGTGACAAAAGCTAAAAATCGAACAAAAGCTGAAGAGGCAACAAAACAAGACAAAAATGTTACAATTATGCTTCAAATGGATAAAGCTTCAAATGGATAAAGCTTCAAATGGATAAAGCTTCAAATGCAACAAGCACATTGAAAATGCAGGCAACACACTTTAAATGCAACAAACGCTCCAGATGACCACAAACGCACTGCAACCAGTGCTGCAAATGAAGCATTTATGCTTGAAATGTAACGACTGCACTGCAAAAGTAGTAACACTGCAAACACAACAACAGCGCTGCCAGTGCAACAAACATACTAGAAAGGCTGCAAACACTACCAATGCAACAAAAGTGCTGCAAATGCATTAAAGGTGCTATAAATACAACAAACATGCTTCATACCAGTGTTAATTTTGGCTGCTATTTTTAATTTTAGTCACAGTTTTAATCTTTAAATGAAATGCATTTTTGTTTTAGTCACATTTTAGTCATTTCTAACCTTTTAAGTTTTAGTCTAGTTTTAGTCAATGAAAACTCAAAAACATTTTAGTCTTTGCTTTTAGTTCAAGCATATATTCTCTTGCCTAAACCTGGGACTAAACTTTTTGTCAGATTTAGTCATCACAGATCCATTTTTATTAGTTTTAGTCTAGTTTTCGTCATGGAAAAAAAGGCTGTCGACAATTTTAGCCATAGCTTTAGTCGACGAAATTAACACTGCTACATACAAACATGCTGCAAATTCAACAAGCATGCTTCAACTTAACCAACACAGTACAAATGTAATAATAATTACACTGTTAATGCTACACACACTTTAATGCAACAAATGCACTGAAATGTGCTGTGAATGGAGCAGACACACTATAAATGGAACAAATGTGGTGTGAATGTAACAAGCTGCATGTGACAAATGCTGGAAATCAGATATGCTGCACATTCAACAACAGAGCTGCAAAAAGCCTAAAACAGCTGTTTTAGCATCCAATATGCTACAAACAGAATAAAACTAAATTTACAAACTGAGAATTCAGTTTTAAGTTTTTGTCATATTTAATGTTTAAGAGCTGGACACCGAGAAAGCAAAGCTCAGCTGACTTGTTTGTTTCAGCATGTAAAGATCAGTTAGTATCAATGATTGGAAGCGTGACTAAACTGAGTCAAGCTTGGACTGCTCCCTGTTTACTTCAGTCTCCGTCATTGCTCTTTATATCTCATAGTTTTTTAGCTGGTTATGATGCAAACTTTTATTTAAAAAAGCCAAAACAGGAATTTTACTTTGAAAAGATTTTTATCGTGATGAATTTGTCTGTAAGTATGTGAAAGTTTCCTTTAACTCTGGTCAAAGTCACATATGTGTTTAACGACAAACAGCAGAGCTCGGTCTGGGAGCGTCAGGGTGGTTATTGGCTCATGGACAAGCTCAAACATGTTTGATTAAACACACGTGTGCACAGCGCCGCAGTGACGTGGCTTCAGCCTCACATTGCTCACCTCTACATCATCACTTTCCACCTCCCACATTGCAACCATTTATTTCCTGCAGCGTCCTCCATTAACTCAGTGTAGCTCAACAGGAAGTCAAAGACAGCAGTTTAAAAGCTCTAATTGTGAAATTCAGTTTCTAAAGGGAACATTTTAGGGTGTGAGGAGTCACTGAAGGGCAGGAGCTTCAACAGATATGTACAAAGTCCATACATATACTAAAAATCATCACCAAGGCACCTTTAACTTTTGATTTAAAGGCTCACATTTTATTTTGAAAGGCATTTAAAAGTTTTTGTGTTTGTTTTTTTTTAACCATTTACACCCTCTAATGTGATCTACTGGTCAGTGACTGTTAAAAGAAGCAACAATTGTGTAAAAATCTTTAAACTAAGGCATAATAAGCTAGAGAATAAAAAATAACATTGTATCTGTGCAGTGAGGGTCAGTTTCATCCCCTGAGCTACAGGTAGATGTGGAAGCAGGAAGAAGGTCAATGTTGGAGTCTAAAGTAATAAAAACATCCATTCCTGGATTTACAAACTAACTCCACCCACACCCATCCTGACATGATGAGCTAATGGCTAATTCTGCTCAGCTTTACCACCCCTGAACATTTATGCTCAAAGAATCTACATTTGGCTTCAGTTTACATCCAGTAGAGCATCCTGGCCATATTTCTTTGTGTTTGTGTTTGTTTGAGGTAAGGCTAGGGGGGTCAGCTTTGTCCTCTGATGGTCATAAACAACCCGAGGTTTTCATTTTTCATGTTTAGTGATGACCAGTGTTTTCTCACAGATCTCACCGCTGTAAAAAGGAGCAGTATCCAATCAGGCGCTGGATTTACATCCTCCAGCTGGACACACCTCCCCCCCTTCTCCCCCTCCTCCCCCAGTTCTCCTGACCCTCAAACACAAAGGAAGGAGAGGTGGGGGGCGTCTCTTATCTGGGCCTGAATGGAGACGTTTTCCTGGGAAACCTTCACTCCAGTGGGAACGGACAACAGAGCCTTTGTGCTTTTATTCCACCTCCCTTTAACACAAACAGACACTCTATGTCAGGCCTTCAGGGACCTCCACCATTGGCTGACCCTCCCCCTCCTCACCCACTGTTAGATTCCTCCACCTGTAGCAGTTTGGACTGGCTTTTTACATGGACATGAGTATCCCTGTATGATCCTTGTTCTGGTTTTGATCATAGATGGTATAAATGCTAGTGTCCCAGTTATTACGTCTTTTTGGATATCCAGCATCTAAACAAGCTTTAAAAACACAGATTATCTACCTAAGGCTGCAGAGATGAATGACACTAAAATACAAGACAGGATCCTTAAAAAAAAAAAGATCAAGATCCTTAAGGCCATCTCAGATCAGCCACTGAGTATTTTTCAGCTCTGCTGTGTCTGATGAATGCTTCAGCTCTCTCTCTCTGTCTCCTGTTGAGGAAACAAAGCGTTTCCACCTGTCCGTCCTCTCACAAAGGCTTAATGAGGTGACCGAGCCTCTGCTGTTTGTTCAGCAGCTCTGCTGTAATGCTAGCTGGCCCACATGAAACCGCCCTATCTAAATCCACGGTCCCACCGGGACCTCACTGCTGTTCCAAATAGAGCTTGACCTGAAAACTCGTCCTGGTTCAATCTCTTCACACGACTCACAGCTTCTTCAAAAACTGAGACTATTCATCACAAATCAGGTCTACACACCCCGTTTAGACAATATGTTAAAGACAGTTAGTACACAGAGAAGAAGAGCAGTCAGGAGTCAATGATGATGCAGTAAAGTTAGTCCGTTAAAGCTCTGCAGTTATCAGAACATTTCTACATCCACTGGCTCTGATCCCTAACACAGGTTAACTGATTTATCAATGACTTAGTCCTGCAGAGCTCCTACTACAAGTCTAGATAGATGAAGGGAGACCAGAGTCTTGAAAAATCTAGGTCTGAGCTAAGAGGCTGGCTGAGCCTCTTTAACAGCTTTTCTCCCGCATTTTTACATAAACATGCTTCTTATGGAATTCAAGCTGTCAAAAAGCCTTCCTGGTTAATACTATGACCTCCTGAAGTATTCTGGGATCCTCTGTGAAGGGTCATCTCTTTTTTAGAGCCTCTTCCATGTCATTACATCTCCTCAGGTTATATTTAGCACTCACTCGTCCTGCAGCATGGCTGACCTGAATGTGCAGCGTCTAACATGAAGGCTTTCTCCTCTCTGAGTGTTATCACGTGAAGGTTCGAGGCTCCTCATGCTCCTCGTCCATTTACCTGATGGATGCTTCGCCTCCAATAGAGCGTGCATTATTCTTTGAAAGCAGAGAGTAGTGCTGAGAGTAGCTCTCGAGCTATTTCTGAAGTCACTCCAACATCTGAATGAATATTTTCTAACTTGGTAAAGTTGTTAAAAATGTTTTTTTCACTGTAGGATCTAAGTCCATCCTAAGAAACTTCATCCATTTAAGTCCTACATGTCCGTTCTGAGTGATCTTCAACTACTGAAAATTTGATGAACATGAAAATTTAGTGAAGTGAGCAACCTTTTTACCTTAGAGCCACTCTACTTTTATAAAACCTGAGCCTGCCTTAGACCCATGCCAAAAAAATGATATCTAGCAATATTGATTCAAACAGATGATTAATATATACATATATTTAAATAAGCAGTGTGTTTAATCATGGGTACACAGTCTGATTTTGATGTCAGACCAGACAAAGTCTGCCTCTTCTTCTCTGTGACCCTCTGATGAGCTGGTACCGGTACCACCAGTTGTGACATGATGCTGATACTATGATGAGATTCATTATTGCAAGTCTGTGCAATGTGTTTTATTCTGAAGTTGACCTTTATTTACTTTAGCGTGCTTCCTCCTGTTTGGGTAGATCTGGTCTACGTGGATTGATATTTTTGCAGTGGCCTTTGATGAAAATTGACTCAGTGTGCATCTTAAGCAGAGTAGACCATATGGCGCTTCTGGCACATGCCTGAATGAATGCTGGGGAATTGGAAAGAAGAACTTGAAATGGAGCAATTTCACTGGAGTGCACTTTACCTGCAGATTGCTCTCAGGTGGAGTATGTGGGATTTAAGGGTGACAGCAGAAACAACCGTCTCAACTGATGGTGTCTTCCTCACGCCCATGTGGTCCATTTGCACTCATTGATAGTAGCTGTGTTAGCTGTTAGCAAAGTCAACTGTTAGCTATCATGCTCTCTTGTGTTCGGGTCAATCAGATCCATTTAGTTTCAAAGTCATGTGTTATGCAGATGACAGACTGTTGTGTTTTCTTCAAATGAAGTGACTTCAGTCGTATAGAACACCTGACATGGTTCAGGTCCAGTCCACAGACATGCAGGTATTTTTTAGATTATCTTTTTGTCTTTGTTTGATAGGACAACTGTCATGAGCTGTACACCGTTACCAGCAGTCACTGAGGCACCAACAGTGTCCCTGAAAGCTGTCTCACCAACCTGCACCAGGTCTTATCCAAAACCACCAACAATGGTGGCATGGTGTTTGTCTTTGTAGTGTTGTCTTAAGCAGCAGTGACCTCTGTGGTCCATTCAGACTTCTCTGTTCATCGACAAAAAAGAAGAAACACTGTGTGGTTAAGCAGTCCACTCACATCACACCTGTCCATGCTGTTGCCCCAAGTTTGGTGCAGCAGTTGCTATTTAAACACATCTGTCCCCAAATGATGATAAACCCCTGTGACATCACTGTGGCGCATGCAAGCAGAAGCTCCACAGCAGGACCATTCTGGGTGTGGCTCAGTGAGACTCAGTGTTGCCCCATGTGGCCAAACTGGTGATGGAAAAGTAAATAAACACACCGTAGTTTGGATCGACGTGGCCAAAAGTCATAGCCTCAGGAATCTGCACTAGCTTCTGAACATGAAGCATCACCCAAGCACCAAGCAATGGGGCAGAATTTCAAATACACTAAAATAAAAACATCGATCCTATAAAGCTATTCTTTAATAAGTTTTGTATTTGGTTTCAAATTCAAAGGGAAACCAGTTCCTACCACCTATAATGCAGCTAGCCAGTAGGGGGTGATTGAGGTGGTTTAGCTACATATTTTGGGGCTACCGTGTTCACCATATCTGGGTTTGATCTGGCTGTGTCCTGATTGGCTGAAAACATCTAGAAAAAAGGTCTTCTCTTTTAAATTTCTGGCAGGGAAAAAAATTGTCCTCTTTATGTGCCTGAAGTGGACTGTTGAGAGAAAAAACATGCAGATTTAATCAGGACTAGACTTATGCATTATATTATAATCATGCATTATAATAAAGTCATATGTTATGCAAAATACTTCTTTTCAGGCTTTCTAGCAAAAATATGTGCCCTTGGCTTGTCCACAATCCCCTGAAGAAAACAAGCTTAAACAAGTCGTTCTCAGATTTTCCCCTCATGTTGTCATGCAGGGAGTTAGCACCACCCTCTTGTTTGGTTGACCCTAATGGCATGGAAGAAAGTTCTGTCCTCCTCTCCTGATCTGAAGCTGAGAGGAGGATCAGGAGAGCCACATCCATTTCCTGAGAGGGGCGGAGCCAGACAGCTCATTAACATTTAAAGCTACAGACACAGAAACAGCTTGTTCTGAGCAGGGCTGAAACAGAGGGCTTTTTAGACATGCAAAAATCCAATACTGGAGTGTTTTCTCAGCAACAAACTTCCCAGGCATGTTTTGGGGACCTCTGAGACCAATATAAACTCGACTTAAAGGGGTAAAATATGTTACCTTTAAGTAATAATGTAAAAATGGATCAAATGTTAAGTCATTTATAATAAAAATGTTTCAGTATTGATCATATCTGGGGTTGATTTAACAGCTGTAAGAATTTAAATACAAGATCCCCTAAAAACCACAACTTGTTTTTCCATGCACATATTTTTTAAATGTAATCCCTTAGTGGCCAGATGGGGAGCTTCAGGGGCCTGACATGGCCCTTGGGCCACCAGTTGATCACTGTGCATGGCTATCTGTTTCCTCAGATCTTCAGACATTATTGATCACCTTAAGAGCTCAAAATCACCTCTCTTCAAATCAGAGATTGACCATAAATGTTCAGCGTGTTGGATGGGCATATAAAGAATAGTACATCTGTTTAATTATTTCCTGATGATTTAAAGATTATTTAGTATATTTTTAAGAAGTTCTAGAAACAGCAGCCAGCCCAAAGGTGAAATGAGGATTTGGTCTCTGGGTAATCTCCCCTCACTGTCAGATTGTTTTCATTATTCTGAGGAAAATCCAGCAGGGATTAAAGAGTGACACAATGATTTCACATAGAGGCTTTTGTGCGCAGTGACGAAGCATTTCATCCCATTATCATCCCCATTTGTGGGTAAAGTAATTGCAGAGTGGCTGAGCAGTGGGGCATGTTGTTTTGAATATGAAATTTCAATCTGAGAGAAAGTGTGTAGAAAAGATCAATTACAATAATCCCATCAAAGCTGGATTAAAGCAGCAGAAGGCAGGAAGAGGAAGAAGAGGATTGGCGATTTAATGTCACTTTAACAGTGAGGAGTTCTGAAACAAGATGGGCCAGTTTTTACACATTCAGCAGTCATTCAGGTGTAGTAATATACATGTAGTCAGGAGATAACCCATGTTAAACATGAGCTCAAAATAAGACAGCAGGGGAGTCAGAGGGGGGCAGGGGTCACTCCACCAAGCCAAGGTGATGGAAAGGAGGCTCTGGATGATTGTTGATTGGGTGACCTCAGAATTCCATCCCTGTTTCTTGCAGATGATGTGGTTCTGCTGGCTTCTGAAGCCAGGGACCTCCAGCAGGCAGTTTTCTGCCAGAAAATAGTGGGTTGCTCCTACCGGCTGGGGAGAGTGTCTTTGCCCCAAGTGAAGGAGTTCAAGTATCTTGGGGTCTTGTTCATGAGTGAGGATAGAAGGGACCGCGAGATCGACAGGTGGATTGGTGCAGCATTTGCGGTATTGCAGACGTTGTACCGCGCCGTCGTGGTGAAACGGGAGCTGAGCCAGAAGTCCATACATCCAATTTACTGATCGATCTTTGTCTCAACCCTCACCTATAATCAAGAACTCTGGGTAATGACAAAAAAAATAAGGTCACGGGTTAAGCGGTTGAAATGAGATTTCTCAGGAGAGTAGCTGGGCTCAGTCTTAGAGATAGGATGAGAAGCCCTGACAGCCAGAGGGATCTTGTAGTAATGCTGCTGCTCCTTCGAGTTGAAAGGAGCCAGTTGAGGTGGTTCAAGCATTTGATTAGGATACCTCCTGGTCGCCTCCCTGTGGAGGACTTCCGGGCACGTCCAACTGGTTCCTGGACAGTGAGGAGGTTCTTTCATTGAATCATTCGTCCAGACTGAGAAGGTTCATTCTTTAGGCTATGAGCTTGGTTGAGGAGGTAATCAGGGTTTGACAGAGACTATCACGGCCCTGAGGGAGTCCTTGCAGAAATTTCTCAATGATTCATGGAGAGCATCTCCTTTTATAATTCAAGGCTTTAGAGGCTGTGTGAAGGTCCGCTGTGAAACAACAGGAGACTCTTTATGAACCGTTCCTGACCCCACAGCTAGATCTGTCCCTCATCATCCAGCCAAGAGGCCTTTAAAATTTAAAGAAGCATAACAGCTTTTATTATTTAATGTAACAGAAACAAAGACTGAATCTGAATCCACGGATGCTCTGAATGTTTCTGATGCTGGATGATCTTTGAGTTGGCAAGAAAATCTGGGTTGTTTTCAGCTAAATTTGTCAGATTTGTTAAATTTGTGCTGTGTCATGGTCTACGTCTGACACAGACATTCACACTCTCTGTGTTTATTATCAGTATTTCTGCTATGCTAGCATGAAGCTCCATTACTGACTGAACATTGTAGTATTAAAATGGTCATCATGTGAGCAGTGAAGCCAACAGTTCAACTGTGACAAGATTGCTTTACCAAGTAGCCAGCAGTGTTAACCATGAAAGCCACTTTTATCCACTTTTCCCCCTCATTATGTGAAATTTATCCTTCAACCAAAATTGTAGTTTAGTGTTTAATAAAAACACCTTGTGGGGTTCTGTTTTAGAATGTGAAGTGAGTCACAACTCTGGTGTTTTTGCCCTTGTAGCCTCTTCCTATCTCCTCTGTACTGCTTACATTAAAATTGTCAAGGAAAAAGAAAGAGGGAGATGAAAAGGTATCAGGAGTATCGGACTTCACTTTCCAGTCACACAGAACTTGGTTGCTTGTTTACTCAGTAGAGATAGTTCATTATTAGGTGTATTGATAGTGAGTTAATAATATTCGCATCCATGTTTAGATGTTGTGCTTTGACTCTGAAAAAGTGTTCAGATCACGGCTGTCTAAGGCTTGGCAAAGCCCCACACTTCCATTAGCTGGCATTTAAATAAAAAGGTGGATGTTAAATAGTTAAAAGAGGAGCCTGAACTGAACTGAGCAAAGACCTCCTCTAAATCCAGGTGTGAATGATAGTGTAAGTACCAAACTTTGACCTTCCAAAAATGTCACAAAATAATCCACTGGATGATATACTTAAGTACAGACATGGACAAGGACACGGTATGAAACCGTGACTCCACAGCTAATCAAGCCTCTTTTCCCCAAGTCTGCTTACTGCAGCAATAAGTAACATGCACCTCAGTGTCCTCTCTTAAAGCAACAGTAACCTAAAGCAACACCTTTATCAGAACCAAATGAACTAGTCAAAAAGGATGTTAAACACAAATCTAATTTAAGGTTTTTATCTATACCACTTAATAATTTTATTACTTAACAGTTATACCTAATAATACTAAATACAAACCAAGGATATTAGAATAAAACAACAGAAATAGTCCTTGTCTCACACAGATAGTGAGATGATGCTGGACTAAAATCTTTACTGATCAGTGAAACTCCAGGACTGGTGTAAGAATACTCCTCTGTTAGGATGTTCCTCCATGCAGTCAGCTGTAGACTTAAAGGTGTACTGTGTAAAGATGGTCGTATCAGTGTCTATCAGTCAGTTCTACAATGCTCATTTCTCTGCCGAGGACTGTGGCAACCAGAGGAATTAAAATAAATATGTCTATCTGTTATTTGCTGCCTTCTATGGTGCCACATGCAAAATGCAAAAATCCAAGATGACGGCGCAGGGACCCTCCCTGTGTTTGAATAAACGGTGTATTCTGTGTTAATTTAATAAAGTAACATTTCTTTGTAATCAGCTGATTAAACACTAATTTAGATAGGCCTACTTAGAAGTATTATGTTTCATTTTATCAAAGTTTGTTCCACTAAATACTGCCATGCTAAATTTTACATACTGCACCTTTAATAATTTCAAAAATTGTTAGTTCTGGTTCCATCGGCTTAATTTACAGCTTTTTAAACATGAAAATGTCAGGGTTTTTTTCTCATGAATAAACTGAATCATCTTTACTTTTGTTTTTAAGACTGTCTTTATTGTCCAAGTGTGTAATCCTGTGTGATGTGGTGTGACATCTGATGCTCTGTTGCAGCTAGGATTCACATCCAGTGTTAAAAATACTGTCTTTGTCTCGCTGGCTCCACCATGACAGACATCAAGACATGAACTATGGAAAAAAAAGGGTTCCTCTGGAGTTAGAAAGGAACTGCAAATAGATATACTATAGGAGTAGTCATTTCTGAATGTGTGTAGATGTTTCTGTGCATAAATCCTGATGGTAGCTTTAAATAAATCTGTGGATTGCTCTCTTTATATTGGTGACAGTAATTCGCTGCTTCCTTTAAACACCGTAAATGCATTTAGTGATCATCAATAATGGATGAAAAGAATGAGATCACACCTCTCTGCGTCTCTTAGCTGAACCTCTCTGGAGAATATAGACGGTTTTAAGTTTCCTCGTCTATTTTTCTGCAAACCAGATGAGGTCAGGGGTCAAAGATTGATATTAGACTCAGATAGGACACTGCTGCAGGTTTTTTTCTTCTTTTTAGTGAGTCTGCCGCTGTCATTAAAGATGTAAAAGGATGAATAGAGCTCGTATTGTGCAGGATTTTTTCAATGCAGGTATCTGAGAAAAAGATGGTTTTATGGTTATTAGGGGGAATAGTAGCAGGAATAGATGTGGAAAACAATAATTTACAGGGAAATAGAGACAAGTGTAGTTTGGAAGCTACATCCTAAAGCAGCTGTAGAAAAACATGTCTGAGAAACTGAATTCTCCTCTGAGAGTTGAATTATGGTCCGTGTAAACCCAAGCAGACTCTTCACACTAACACAACAGCTGACCTTCTCATTTCTCCAACACTTTAACAGGCTCGCCAAATCAGCGTTTAAACGGATCCACATGTTCTGAGCCGGTTTCACCACAGAGAAGCTTTCAGCTGCAGACGCTCTTTGTTTGTTCTGCTTCATAACGGCAGGATTTAGTTTAATCTTTAGATAAACGCTCTCAGAGTCAACATGAGGTTCAGACATGATTACTCTACCATACAGTCAGGTATAAAACCATAAAGGAGGTTAAACAAACAGACCTGAAGGGCTGTGCTGATGACTTAATACTAACACACCTCTGGTAGTGACTCAGTTTATGACTGTTTCATTCATGACTGCATCAGGTAGACTATTCTCGAGCTGGGGTCAAGGCCGCTGTTAAAGGGAGAAAAAGGAGAGAGCTTTCCAGGCCCAGCCCCAAATCATGATCAAGATAAGCTATGATAAACATATTTATTTATTTTACCTGAATAACAGCCACTATTATTGAAGCAACAAACACGTTACTAATTTATCTATGCCATATTATATAGCCTTCTACATAATGTAAACCCCTTATCTTAAAACATAACAAAATAGGGTTAATTTCAAAAATGTCCAAACAGAAACAAAAACAGAAAAATGTTTGATAGTCACAAAAATGGCTTAAAAATTGTAAAAACAGGAAGAAGAAGGTGAAAAGGCTTTAAAGTAGCAAAGACGACTGGAGAACAGTGAAATGCAGTAAAAATGAACAAAAATTGGAAATGGGTTAATAGTGGAAAAAATAGGTTTCATAAGGAGAAAAGAGGGTTAACAGAGGAAAAAAATGCTTTAAATGTGACAAAAATTGAGAAAGGAGTGGTAAAAAGCAGTAAGAAAGTGGCAAAAATGTGTCAAAAGTGGCAAAAACGGAGGAAGAAGTGGTGAAAATCAGTTTAAAAGTGGCAATGACGGAGGCATAAACTGAGAAAAAAGTGGTGAAAAGCAGTTAAAAAGTGGCATAACTGTCAAAATTGCCACAAAAAAAACTGAGGAAGAAGTGATGACAAGAGGTTACAAAGTGGCAAAATTTGGTAAGGGGCAAATTGGGCACTAGGTTTGTAAAATTGATGAAAAATGACTAATATGAGTGGCACAACTTGACTGAAAGAGTGGTTGAAAGAGGTTAAAAAGAGCCATAAATAAATTACTCCAACATTAGACCCAATAACAGCTTGACACACCCTCAGCCCCAGATTTGAAGTAACCGTTAGGCCGCCCACACACTAGACGATTTTTTTAATCTGAAACGATTTTAAAACCGTGAGAGACCACAGACTTCAGGACAATCTCAAAAGATTTTTCATCTTTAATCCTCTGAACGCACACACTAGATGACTCAGCCAGACTGTCAGATTACTGGAGACCACACACCTGCCGACCTGCCTACAACCTCGTGTGATCACATGACTTAAAAAAAAAAACAAAACACAGATGTCTGTCGATACCGTCTCGCTGTCTGTCCGCAACAACAATCAGCAACAATCATAAAACAGGGGAAAAGACTCAAAAATCCTGGCTGGAATTAAGGTACCATTGTGTTTATGGTTGTGAGCGGTGAAGGTACGTGTGATTCATCTGGTGATGCTGCCAGGTGTGCTCGATCTCATTGGCTGTTGTGGGTACTCCGTCAGCGGCACTATGACCTAGAATCATAAATATCAAACATGTTTGATATTTACGATTCAGGGTCTGGGAGGCTACGACGCGATATAGAGCAGTAAATTAATCATGTTGACACCACACACATGCAGACTACTCAGACAAATAATTGTTTGCAACAAGGCTCCAGTGAGTATACACCCCCACAATCGTCGGGGAAATCAAATCTTAGCTAAAATCAGGCTTAAAATCCTGTAGTGTGTGGGTGCCTTAGCCAGGATGCTACACTGAGAAAAATGAATCTGGGCAAAAGTAAATTTAACTTGATTTAATCTTCGATATCAGCAATAAAAATCCAAGTTTCTAGCTTGACAAAAATAAATCTAATTTTATCAGTTTCTTTTGTTAAAAATACAAGATACTGTGATTTTTTTTCCTAAACAAGAATAATTTAGGTAATGTAAGCCAATCTTCCATAGTTTATCCACATAACTAAGCCTTACTTTGTTGCTTTTACCCAGTTTCATTCTGTGTTTCAAAACTACAAAAAACAACATTATCCATGAATAAATGCCCCCTGTGATGCATTGTTGTTATTTCAAATTAGTGCTAAATGGTTTTTCTAACAATCAGGAATAGATGAACTGCTAACTGAAGACATGGCAGTGATGATAGATCAGATGGGTGGGAAACAAATCTGGGGATATATAGGCAGAATTTTCCCATGATGCCCTGGGGCAGAGTGTTAATATGTGTTTAGATATGTTTAAATGTGATCAGGTGAGTTTAGATGTTGAAAGTTGTGCAGAGATCACTGTTGGGATTCCTTTGTTCATCTTTCTGATGGGTTATTGTTGATTTTGATGGTCAACACTTTTGCACCATGAGTGAAAAGAGTACTGAAAATGAGTTTAAGTGCCTGACTTACATTTGTAGTCAAACATTTAATCAACTTTTGAATCAAATGCAGATACTTTGTTTGCAAGCACTGTTACATGTCTTCCTAATAAATACCACTAATGGGAAGCAATCATAGAGTTCCCTATTATTGTGATAGACTGCATTGAAAGCATTAGTCATTCTTACAAGCTGAGAATAATTGAAATTGCATGTATTTCAAAGAAAAAATAAAGTTAAACAAAGATTAGTCTTATTGAATCTACTTGAAAATGTAAGTACATTTCACTTTGATTTTTTTTTGTTCTTGACCTAAAACAGAGTAGCAAGTTTTACAAAGATTAATCTGGCTTATCTAAAAAAAAAAATTGCCTGGGTTTCTGTAAGTAGATTGGGCTGAATAATTTTTTTCAGTGTAGCACCAAATGCTACTGATCCAACATACATACATTGATATTATAAATAAATCACAGCTGGGGAGGAACCATTCTCTGGGTTTGTCAGGGGCCCAAACAATTCTGTGTGCAGACTTACTTTTTACAGATTTTTTTAAACATTACTTTAATTTCAGTGTAAATCTCACTAAATTACCATGTTTTTATTTTACATTTGATTAATTGTATGCACATATTTTCATAAAAATGGGTAAAATATTTAGTTTAAAATCATTTAGAAATATTCTTCATTTTTAAAGGTCTCTGGCAATTCCCCCTTAGGCCTTGTCTACACCGAGATGAAAGCAATATATTTCCGTTTCATTTTGAAAAAAAAAAAAAAAAAAGTTGTGTGTAATCACAGGGCTGTTTCAGAAAAAGTCCGCTTAACACACACCACTGAAAACGCTGTATTATACATGCCAAGCCTGTAAGTGGCGCTGTACTGCTGCCACGGGAATGCACCAAAAAATGAGAAGAAGATTAGGGAGCATGCGTATAAAGCACAGGCCCAACCCTGTAATCCACCATTGTTGTTTTGGAATGCGGCTTAAGTGAGCTATGCTATGTATGGCGTTCACTATGTACGTTGTTCACTCTGGGGTCCGGTATCAAAAAGTAGGATGAAAAGCCAATAGGACAAAAAACTTTTGCGTATACTCCTGAATTTGCCCCCATGTGGACAGGGCCTTAGTGTCTTGAGACCCCAAGGGGTCCAAACCCCCATGTTGAGAACCACTGGTCTAGGTGTTAATGAGACATTTGACCTCCTCATGATCCAAGTCAGGTCATGACATCTTTTCTCGGTAGGTTAACTCGCTAACTAGTATCTTGAATGCAGAGTGGGACTATTACAGCATGATGTTTGTTCACCTGCACAGCTGGCTAAGTGATGCACGGACGGTGTGTCACTGGTGTGAGCTTTCACTGGCTTTAGCGTGAACAAAAAATTACCCAAGGGAAAAATACAACAATGAAGCATTATACTGTCTGAATCAGAAAAAAGAAACAGGCTTTGGGATGTAAAACAGTCTTTAAGAGATTCTGCTCCTGAAGTTTGATTCTTTGAAGTTCTAAAGTTTTTCAGGTCGTTAGTCCACGCCTCTTCTGATGATGCGAGCGTTTCTTCATCGTCCGCCTGTGATGTGAGTGTCTCTTCATCATCTCATTAATAACACGAGCAGCTGATCTCCGTCTGAAGCCTCTGATATCACACGCTAAGCAGAGTGAGCTCATTAATGAGAGATTAATGAGAACAAACGAGGCTAGAAAGGGAGAGATAAACAGCTCACGTGTCATGGAGAGGTCAGCTCCAGCATGTTTTCATAACCTTTAGTGAGTCTGAGAGTCTGATGGCTCAAACTGAATCACAGCCTCCATCCCTCTGAGGTAAACTAGCTCTTTACTCTCTCAGGATCACAAACGTGAATATGGTGGACATGGACGGACTCCTGCAGGCACTGGGACAAGTGGAAATAGTCAAACATTTAGGTCAGGCTTCTTTTAAGCTCTTAGGAGGTTTCTTTTATACCATGTGGCACCAGCTTGACTCATCTTAACTCTACATTATTTTAAATTCTCCATTGGGGATGTTATCTTGCCCTTATTTCAGATCTCTGGTGAGTCTCAGCAGCTGCAAATGTGATGTTAAAACATCAGTAAAGACAGTGCCAAGCACTGATTGGTCAGAGAGTGTCGTCACTGGGAGCCTCATGACTAGGATGTCTCGCTCAGGAATCAAACCCCTCTCATTATCTTCTTTATCCTGCTGTATGACTTACTAAACTCTTACAGGTCAGACTACAACACGATTACGTGTCCGGGCCTTGACCTAATCTGGCTGGAGGGGATGTTTCACTCAGACAGCTCAGGTTTAATTGCTCAAAAACATCTAATACAGCAGCAGAGCATTTTGGTGTTAAACTCAAACACTCCTTTCAGATTTATTTTACCAGGGGAGAGATGAGAGCATCTAAAACCTTCGTCAGAGCCTCCAGGAGGATTCTAGGTGCTGGTGGGCTGAAAGTATGAGTGCAGTACTGATACAAGTCAGAGCTACTGATGGTAGAGCAGAGACGGGGACCTGAAATCTGACCTCTGATTTCCACATACTCCATCTGTGCCATGATCCACTCACAAACCACACAGTGAAGCAAACCGCTGGCTGTCTAGTCAATCTTTGCAGTTCACTGGCCCATCTACAGTGCATCACAGAAGCTCCTCTCTGTTCCACTTGACCTACACACCAAGTCTACTTTCAGTTCCAGCTGCTGCCAAACCTGGTCAACTCACAAAGAGCTGATCGAGCTAAGAACATGCAAAACATTTGGTCATCTTCAAAATACAACCTAATGCATGAGCTCCTGATAGTAAATCATCACTACATTAACATTGTGACTCAGTAGTAGTGTCTCTTGTGGTAAAAAATACGGGTCAGCAGTTGGTCAGAGGGCTACTATGGCACCATTGATGGAGGAAAGTTAACTTTTGTGGAGGAAAACCACAGAATTTAACATGAAACCACACATCCTTTGTAGAAAACATAAACCTTTTTATGTCCCAATGTACTCACCAATGGTTTTGGGAAAACATCATGGAATATTATCTATATCAATGATAAATGACACCAGAAAAAAGGCCAAAAAATTGGTTTTCTGTACATTATCCCCCCATTAACTCTTGGTTCTCCCATGATCGCCAATCTCAATCTGGAGGTCGCTCGCCATTGGAACAAAGCGCTGCTTACCTGAAACACGGTGCAGGTGAGTATGCAGACTAGTCTAG
Organism: Cheilinus undulatus; assembly: GCF_018320785.1. NCBI lineage: Eukaryota > Metazoa > Chordata > Actinopteri > Labriformes > Labridae > Cheilinus > Cheilinus undulatus. Next base: position 21,579,188 of record NC_054879.1, read on the forward strand.
TTTCAGTTCTCTGCATGAACTAGCCCTAAGGTGTCGCTCCATGACTGATGACCAGAGGAGGACGGAGACAGGGTGTGGGTACACCCTAAAGGTCAGAGCAGAGTACAATTTATTCTGTCTTTCACAGAGGCTTCATATCAAAGATGGATCGAGAAGAGGACAAGATAGACTGGATATTTTTCAGAGCTTTAAAAGGGATAACATGGAGAGGAACTTAGCCCAGCTGGCCTCGCGATGCTAGTCTCCTTCAGAAGGAAAAGAGATCAAGAAATATTGAGCAAAGCTGTCCTATTGGTCAGCATCAGGATACACGCTGTGGGGCATCTGGATGCATTATTGATGATTTGCCGTTATAAGGATGTTTGTTGTGATGGATCAGGTTGTAGATGTTTGTGAGAATAATGTATTGCTTGTGTTTATGATAGTTTGTATGTTCTATGTCTGTAACTCTTCTTCCTGACATTTGACGATGGGCTATGATGATGCAGTCAGGTCAAAATGGTTAAACCATATAATCTGACCCAGCCTTAAGACATCGGGTCTTCTGAAGGCTCCACATGCTCCGGATTTCTGTTGGGGACAATTACTAACTGTCTACCAGCATGTACCAGTGTAACACGTTATTACCATGTACAAACACTAACATGGTCTAATGGACTGTCGGAGGCAGATCCCTGGTATTGAAGGCTTTTGGAGAACGTCTGTTTGTGGATGTAAACAGTTTTAACTCTGCAAAGCTCCTCTAAAGGTCAAACTATCGTCCTACTCAGATGATGGATGTCCTCTGGGGACCCTGAGTGTCAGCGCTAATTTAATAAAAATCTGGTGATTAATTAGGATATAAAATCCAAGAATGGATGAGCACTATGGTGACAGAATCAGGCCACATGGACACGCTGCCTCTGCGTCTGGAGGGAAGGACAGCTCTGATGTTTTAGTCCCTCGTCCTCCATCTTTGTGTGCCGTGTGAATGTGGAGGGGGGGGGGCGGCTCTCTGCCAAACATCCCTGTGGGTTGTGGGGGTGCAGGGGGAAGGGGGAGTCATGACATTCCTACACCCCCGACAGCCCGGACAGCTGGCAGAAAACCAGCTGACGTTGTTACCATGTGAACGCCTCTTTGCTTTCATCCTAAAACAATGATGGTGACCGACGCAGTGGCCCTTTAATCCGCTCTCCTCTCACACGGTCACATCTGACCTCACGCCTTTGTTCGCCGCGCTTGAGCTGCACTGACTGCTGCAGCCACGGTTTCATTAGAGAGCTGTTAGCTGATGTTTACTGACACCAGACAGTAAATTTAACCCTTTAGATGACCAAATTTACCTATGGATAACAAGTAAATATATGTCTGTGATGAGAAGTACATGAACCACACAGAAACATGCTAATTAGTGAGATAAATACAGATTTATACTTAAAAGTGGAAGTTTTTGAAACTAGGATATGTAGTTAGTTTATACAGAAACTCTGAGAACTGCTAAGAGCATTAAAAAAAACAAAAATGAAAAAATTAAAGGACTGTTTTTAAAGCAGCCATAGAAAGTGAAGTCAATGCACAATAAAAAAACAATGAGACAATGTGAAGGGGTCAATGTGGGGTCATCTCCTCGGCTTTACAGCCAGGTTCAGCTCTTTGTTTCTCTCTGGCTCTGAGAGTCGGTGTTTTGATTTGCTCTCAGGATGTTTGTTAGAGAGAAAAACCTGCAGACAGCAGCAATTATCTGTGGAGGAAGCATTAAGAAAGGAAAAAGCACAGATATGCACATTTAGAGACAACAAGGATGGAAAAGTTAGGGTTGGTCTGGTAGTAGTGGGATGTAGGGGGATTATAGCAGGGTCAGCCTTTCCTTGTTTAGGGAGCTAGGAGTACAAGGACAGAGATTTTAAAAGACAATTATGGAGATGTCAGATGAAGCGGTTCAGACCAGTCAGTTGATCTGGATCAGGAGGAAAAACATCACCTGAGGCAGAGCATAGTAAAAGTCATAATCACAATTATTTTGACTAACAGTGAGATCATGATCATTGAGCTAAATGACCAATAGATTTTGAAAAACCTGTATTTGTGCCTGAATTTCAATTGATTGAATACACTGTTGTATCACCCAGAAGGGTATGTGTAACAGATTTTTGTTATTTTTCAGTGCTCCTGGTCCAATCATGTTGATCATTCACTTTTCAGTTCCTTTTAAATTGTTTTTAAGTTTTTATTTTACATGATCAAAATAAAGACATCAGTCAGTCAGTTCAAGCTCAGTTCACTGACCAAGTATGAGCCAGCTCTGAGCTACTTTTTACATTTTTAGCTAGCATCTCTATTTAAGAAAAAGTATTTCTTGTATTATTAAATTTCAACTATCCCACTGTGGACAAATAAACCCACTGTATAACTAAAAACCAACCCTAGAGCTTTCAACCAACTGTGGAGCATCAAACCCATTCTAAATAATCAAACCCACTATGAATTAATAAACCCACTCTAGATGATCAAACCCACTGTGAATTATTAAACCCACTGTAGATAATGAAATCCACTGTGGATTATTAAAACCCACCATGGAGCATCAAATCCACTGTAGACAACCAAACCCACTGTGGATATGCAGTGAGGAAGAACCCCCCTGTGAGGTGATAATGACTTGACTTGATATCACTGGTGAGGTGTGAACCTCTGAGTCTCACGTTTGGATGTTTTTATGTGCTTCCCTCTCTAACATGCTGGATGTTTCCATGGTAACGGTCAAAACTGTCAGCACAAAGACTGGGATGTGATTTACTGGAGAATAAATAATCAGCTCTGTCAGAAACACATATGTCATTCTGTGAGAATCTCCTGGTCGTATTTATTTGAGTCAGGGCTGACGACTCTAGTCAGAGTCTATGGACCCATTTACACCTCAGCAGGGAGCTCTGAATGAGATTTACATCTATGCTGGGCATCAGCTGTCAACATCACAGCTCAGTCTTACAACTATAATGAGCAGGAAGATGTTCCTCTTTTGTTAATGGTTTACAGAGAAATCCTAGACTTATTTAATGTCAGAATCGCAGCAATCAAAGCAGTAAATCTTTGTAGACTGCTCATGTAAAGACCAGTGATGATGGGCTAGTTTCAAATTCATTTTAAGACTTTTTCACACATGCACTCCAGAACATTTCTACATAATTTCAAAGGAGTCTACCCCCTTAGGCATCCTCAGTGTTCATATATGTACTTCCCATTGGAAGTTTTCCAAACAGGTGATGCTTGGGGCCTAAGGAGGCAGAACATTAGCATTTAAAACAATAAGCTGGCCAGATCCCACGTTTGTCATCAGACAGATCCATAGTCAGAGCTCCGATCTGATACTATTGTGCCCAGTCTGAATATTAACAGCCCTGTTTGTGAGTTTAAGGAGGTATCAGGGTTTGTTGGACTGCATGCTGGTAAACAATGGCTGCCACCAGCAAAGCAACAGGCTCAGATGTGGCTAAAGCAGCAGTTTGATCAAAAGTGGACAGAACAAGTGCAAAGAATTTCACTGAGAGCTATTCTTGGTGGAAAAGATGTGTTTGCTTTGACCGGAGTTTGCAGCATTACAGGGGTACCTGTACCTCCACCTCTCAGGACTGATGCATTAGCATAGGGAGTTAGCCCCAAAGCTAACTGTAGTGTCAGCCCTGGAGCAGACTGGTCAGGCTCCTCCATTCACTCTGACTTCGATCAAGTTCTGAAGCAGAAGAGGCTAAACAATGGGTTTGTGGTAGCTCATTAGCTCAGACCAGGAACTGTATTTTCTTTGAGACAACTTTTAGAAATGAAATGTTTATCAGATTTAAGTCCCTTCATCCTTCATCTGATCTGATCTGCAACTACTGTAGATGTTTAGTCAGTCTAACCTTCATATTTTCTGAGTGTAACCAGCCTGATGAGGGATCAGATCATAATGAGTCATTTCTCAGAGTAATGGTTGCTATAACCACTCTGTGTTTATCCACGATGAGTCAAAACCTGGGGCCTTTTTCCTCAGACACTTGGTCACTGAGACGCCAAACAAAGGTTGACTTGTTTCCACGTCAGAGCAGCTGACCACTCTGTCTTTGAGCTCATATCACCAACACAGAAACAGACACTCTGATAGAAACAACTGAGAGAGAAACTGAGGAGAAACCGGTCAGCAGTTCACTTAGAAAACAGTTGCCTCTCTGAGTGTCAGGGCTGCAGGGAACAGACAAAAAAGACTGGACAGGAAAAAGTTGTGTTTGAGTAAACCGAGAAGTCAGAGAGGTCTGGGGGCAGGATTTGTGGTTTCATCTGTTTTCTTTGGGGATAAATCAGGATACTTCAGGAGAAGATCATTTTACATATTCATTAAAAAAACAGCAAACATGATGCAGATTGGCTTTTCAAGGACCCACACTTTCACACTTTCCACTCTCTCCCCCTTTATTTCCTGTCTCTCTTCAGCTGCTCTTTCATAATAAAGGTAAAAATGTAAAAAAAAAAAAAAACAAAAACAAACAAACAATAAAACAATAGTATTGGGCATATTATTGTCTTGAATTGCAAACGTAGCCACAAGCCTTACACTGAAAAAGGCAAATGTTTGCTGGATAATGTGACATGATTCGTCTTGTAAAATTTGATGCATTTGTTTATTTTTTAAGTAATAGATGAAGTTCATCAGAAGCATTAATGCTTTATAATTTTAATGACTGATGGCAGGGGCAGAACCAGCAGTGTTTCATATCCAGGGCTTAGCCCAAACTAAAGACGGTCCAGCCATTTATTATGTAGCTACTGCTCTCAAAGTGTCCAAGTTATTCTAAAACCATAATGCACAGTATAGGTCGTTTGTAGTCATGTGATCCTGAATGTCCATTTGGGGGTCGGGATATGGGGGACAGCCATCAGGAATTGACAGGAACAGAGGAAGGTCATAACTTTGCAGCTGTAAATGAACCTGTACGCTGCAGTTATCAGAACATTTCTACTAGAGTATGTTCCCTGCACCTTACAAAACCAGTGATTCATACCGCAGGTGAACTGATTTACTTGGAGAGGAGGTGATCAATAAAAGAGACCAGAGCCAAGGAGTCTAGTCCTGAGGTAAGAGGATAGCTGAGCCCTTTTAACATAAATAAAAAAAATCCTCATTTAGTCTCAAACACGCTTTTAATGTAAACGGTGATGTACTATCAGCAGAATAATCCTTGTGGGGTGAGAGACCAAGTAATGATGAGCCCTGTATGAGCTTGTTCCACCAAACGGCCCTTTAATATGAGCCACTGTAGCTAGCTCCTGTTTGAGTGCCAGTTTCCTTTCCTCCATCCTTTGTCATTATTCAATCCATATTTAAAAAGCCAAACTGGTACCAAATGACCAGCAACCAGCTCTAATGAGCTGAGCCAAATGATCTGATCTTTAAAAAGAGAAGAATTTCCCATCACATTGTGAGAGATTGTACAGATATCAGCTGAGGAAATATGGGTAAGATCAGAGTTTAGCTAGACCAGCACAGAACTGGACTTAAATAAATGGACTGAATCAAACCAGACTGAACCAAACCAGACTAAATCAAACTGGACTGAACCAAATTGGACTGACAAAACTGAACTGAAGCAAACAGGACTGAACCAACTGAAATGAACCAAAACAGACTGAACCAAACTGGACTGAACCAAACTGGACTGAATCAAACCAGACTGAACTAAACTGGACTGAACCTAACCAGACTAAACCAAACCAGGCTGAACCAAACCAGACTGAACCAAACCAGACTGAACCAAACCAGACTGAATCAAACCAGTCTGAACTAAACTGGACTAAACCAAATTGGACTGACCCACCTGAACTGAACTAAACTGGACTGACTCAAACCGGACTGAACCAAACCAGACTGAACTGAACTGGACTGAACCAAACTGGACTTAACCTAACCAGACTGAACCAAACCGGACTGAACCAAACTGGACTGACCCAACTGAACTGAACTAAACTGGACTCACTCAAACCGGACTGAACCAAACCGGACTGACCCAACTGAACTCAACTAAACTGGACTGACTCAAACAGGACTGAAACAAAACAGACTGAACCAAACCAGACTGAACTAAACCAAACTGGACTTAACCTAACCAGACTGAACCGAACTGGACTGAACCAAACCAGACTGAACTGAACTGGACTGAACCAAACTGGACTTAACCTAACCAGACTGAACCAAACCGGACTGAACCAAACTGGACTGACCCAACTGAACTGAACTAAACTGGACTCACTCAAACCGGACTGAACCAAACCAGGCTGACCCAACTGAACTCAACTAAACTGGACTGACTCAAACAGGACTGAAACAAAACAGACTGAACCAAACCAGACTGAACTAAACCAAACTGGACTTAACCTAACCAGACTGAACCGAACTGGACTGAACCAAACCAGACTGAACCAAATCAGACTGAACCAAACCGGACTGAGAAAAATTGGATTGAACCTAACCTTTTTGGAAATGGACCATACTGGAGTGTTGGTGACACCTTTCATCCAGGCTTTAGATGGATTGTTAATTGTTAATTCCTACCTGCTGCAGTTTCTCTGTGACTTTTTAAAATTTTTTCATTTTTTGCTTGAATTTTTCACTATTAAAGTAACTTAGGAATTGAGAACATTTTTATTTTAAGGAGGAGTTTAAGGAGACTCTGTTTTATTATTTACTTGTTGTTTTTGTTCATATTCACTTATTGTCGTTCTCTTGTATTGTGGTTTAATGACATTAAAAACAGTCAGGGTTTATTCCTCTAACAGATCTCTCTGCTCTGTATGTTGATCTGTGAAAGGTTTGTGGTTGAACTGAAGTGGCTCATTTTTCTGGTTCTCACATGTAAACAGTTGATACTTGACATCAAACTCTGAGAAACTCTGAAGAGGAGCATGCTGGCTTTAAATGTCACTTACTGCTGAATAAATTCTTTGACTGGAGCTTCCTGATGCACTGTCCTTTACTGCTTCTTTATGGTTGTTTGGTTTAGATCCAGCCCCTCTGAAGCATGAGCCCATGTCATTCTGATTTTCTACCATGAAGGCAAACAGCCTGTAATCATCAGTTGGTCTCTGAGTTAATGTTTATACCACCCTGTGTGAGTGTGTGTGTGTGAGCTCACACTCTGCTGAAACATTTAACAGTTAATGTTCACACTCAAGCACAAACACAGCCCACAGTAAAAGTCTGTTTACTCTGCTCCCCTCCCCCTCCTCACTGACGTCCTTCACCGTCTCTGCTCCTCACACCAAAATCTCTGCAGGCATCAGGTCCTGGAGCCATAGAGGTTTTAACTATCAGGTAAAGGTGGGCCATGGTCTGGGGCCTCATGCACCAAGAGGCCTCAAGGCCCCAGGAAAAGGTGTGCACATGTACTGTTACATTAAAAATTATTTTATTGACTAAGGATTGAAACTTACAACGTCTGCTAAAGTCCGTTCAACCGCTTCTTAACACCTGTCTGAGAGATGAATTCATGAAGTTTATGCACAGTAAACAGGCCTGCACATCTATTGCTATTAACCTAAATATAATCAGACAAAGTTGCTGATCCCACTATAAAAGTTTTATCTTCCAGCTAATGTGGAGGATTTTTGTACATCTGGGAACAGAAACATCTCCTTCCTGGGAAAATCCAGCGTGTTTATCAGTGATTCTCTCAGGTTAGCATGTTTAAATAGAGGAACTGATGGCTGCAGCAGGGGCTGTGACACTGACGTCTTTGTGGAGTGATTTTCCACATGTCAGCCACTCTCAGAATTTGTACCGTCGCTGTCAGGGTCACTACAGATCACATGTCAGCATGGCGAGCACACAATAGCTGTGGTTTCACATGTTGCTTCTCATTTTAGGGTTTATTTAAAGAAATGCACGAGGACACAGCGCAGTGGAAACAGAAAAAGGGAAGCAGAGAGTCATGGTGGGAAAAACGCTTACTGATCAAATTTGATGTGAAATTATGAAATCTATTCAAGATGTGATGAATGAGGAATGATTAAGCAAACCACAGAAGAAAGAAAAGGACATATCTGAGTAAATATTGTAAGATAACAAGAACTTACTTGTTCAGAGTTTTGGTCTGATTAACAACAAGTCTGATGTTTTGTAGTTTCTCCCACTGACAGGCTAAGCCTGTTATTCTAAAGTCACATTTACCCTGAACATTCATCTAAATATGGTTAATCATGATCATTCATTCCCTATAGCTCTAAAAGACCCTGGGTTTTGAAAGCATGTGGCACATTTCTTACAGAGACAACTTTAACGTTCCACCACCCACAGCAGCTTCAGTCTCACATTTCTGGATGTTTTTTTTTTTTTTTTTTTTGAGGTCACAGGAGTCTTTAAACACTCTCAGATGTCTCCACAGAAAGCAGATTAATTAATAGAACAGCCCTCCTGTCATAAAACCACACCTGTACAGGTAATGGATCAAAGTGTGTTAATAAGTGGGTCACAGCTCCAGGTGTGTCACTGAGCAGCCATAAAGCCATTAGAGGACAGAGGCTCATAAACACACGGGAGGTGTTAGGGTGTGTGTTAACGTGAACCCCCTGTGACCGGGTCACAGCTGGCGGTCTGCAGAGACGCTTCTAAAACACCCGAGTATCAGGGAGTCAGACTGAGTTCAATAAACGCATTACAACTATGACTTTGCTGCACTTATGTAGATCTCTCATTAGTGGTCTGGGATTCCTTCATCCAGATTGGATTGGTAGTGAAGACAGATGCATGCAGGCTCACATTAAAGTACGTCTACTCAACCAAGAGGCTGGCTGCAGACAGACATTCATGATGGGAACTTGGAGATTCATGAATACATGCATGTTGCCTATGTCAGCACTTTTTAAACAGGTTTTCTCCATCAATGCAGGGAATCCTGGATTACCAATGTCTGGATGTGTATGGATGTCCAAGTGTCCCTATGAATGTCTGATGTCTTGGTCCCTCTCATTCACCTGGCATGATTCTTTTGAACTCTGCCAGTAAACAACAAGCATGGCTTTATTTTCACCTGGATTATTGTCTCAGTTAATTGGGAAAATCCATTTTTGGCAACCAAATGACTCTTCATTTGTTCTCATATTGCCTTTATAATGATTCACCCTTCTATGCACATCAGGAGCAATGCAATTCTCTGAATAAATTTAAATAAATAAATGTAATTTGAATGAATCATCCACATTCTTAAAACATTCACGCTGCAAAAGTCTGCAGTGTTTTGCACTATCCCCTGGTAAACTAAGAAACATAAGAGCAGAGCATTCAATGAGGTTTCTGCCTCTTTCTCTTGTATGAGGGCATCAGTACACTCAGGTAGGAGGTCAGTGCCCTTTGATTGCATTGTCATTCACTGCACTGCTGCCTCTTTCAGCTCAGATGGCTGGGAGGAGAGACTAACTTTTCATTTATTCAGCTGATCCCAATTATCACCTCACAGCTCCCAGAGCCAATTACAGCTCTTTCTCTCAACACAGTGGTGTATCTAAATGTCCTCACTAATCCCTGCTTGAATGAATGCTGACGCACCACTCTGCTGCTGCTGCTTCTGGCAAAGCCTCACCTCCTCCACCCCAGCCTCCTCCTTTATAGCATAAAACTTGTTGCACCTGCTGTGTTACAGACTGATCAGAGGAGTAATTTCAGGCAGGTGATTGATTAGCAGTGATTATCTGGTCAGAGGAGACTTTGGTATTACACGTCACATTAGTTTAGAAACAGCTCCAGCTGTGACTGTAGCACATCTACATTTACTTGAACATGTCGGGCTGCCCGTCTATCTGGGCTACATAATCTCAGATTAAAAACAAACAATTTAGCTACAGACAAATATCTAGACGACATGGAGACAAACATCATGCAAAGAGGAGGAGGATTTTTCTCCCCAGCCATTGGGAGAGAATCTTTAAAAAAAAATCAACCACGATTCTAAAATATATCAGCCATGATTTCACAGGATGAAATTATGTTGCTGGTGTAAAAGATTGCATTTACCCATTAGATACCTGAAAAAAAATTCAGTGGGAATTATTCAGATGAAAAACAACCCCTCTTGTGTGCAAGGATCTAGAGCACTCCCATCACTGAGGGTCTCCAGAGTCTTGTTCTATCACATTCTCATATCAGAGTCATGTCGGGGTAAGACTTCCCGTTCTAACCATGGTTTTAGTTCAGTCCAGCAGTTGTGGGGATTCAGGATATGTTGGCCACAGTAAAAAAGATGGTCCTATCCCATGTGGTATAGTCTGATTTTCCTCACTAACATTACATTTCCATAAGACTGCAGGTAAATGCAAACAACTTCATGCTACATGCAAAGCAAACAGCTCCAGAGTGTGCAGGAGCACCAATGGAGATTAGTTTAAGTTAAAAGAGGAGACAGTCAAACAAGCTGGAACCAGTACACTGTTGGTTTTATTACTACAAGGGCACAAAGGTGTTTTGAGATAGGTTTCATAGATTTAGCTTTTAATTCACTCTGGAAGTGCACACGATGTATGCATTCAGTTTTAAATGCACATTTTCTCTCCTGGAGGAGATAGTTTGGAGTATTGTGGGATTGTTCATGTTGTAGATGTTTCTGGCTGTTAAATCAAAACCAAACACTGTTGATGAATTTATTGTTTATGAGGCTCTCAGGGTTGAGGTCGTCTTTGTCATTGTCTAAAACTGATCCAGATGTAGAATAATCCTTTTCATGGGGAAGATTTAGACGTCAGAGCTGCCTTCTAGGAGGTCTGTGGGTTTGTCGCTTCCATCAGTATGACATTTAGAGGAAAGATCACTGCAGAGTCTCTGAGGAAAACATCAAAATATACTTTTACAGTCTTAGGATCAGAGATCCAGGAGAGATTACTGCAGCATCTGTTTTCTTAACCACTTTATGCTGTAACAGTAGTGACCAGGGGTCCTCTGGCCTTAAAGCTGCTGCTCTAGGCTTCAAAGTGCAGACAAAACCTTCAGACACATGGAGCCGCTAAAAGTGTTTGAACCCTCAGAATCAGCACTCTGATAACACAGGTGTGGAGGAAACAGGCATTCCTCGTCAAGCTCAAGAGCTCTGATAAGAAAAACACAGTCTTTGATAAATTACTGCATATACATTTGTATTTTTTTTGGCTATTTATTTTTAGTGTTTATTCATGGTGTATTTTTTCTTCTGCTGCTTCAGTTGCTGTTAATTTATCTACCGCTTGTACCCTTAGTCTTCTGTTTTCTGTTCTACCATCAAATAAACAGAAAGTTTCCACGTGTCGAGGACATCGTTGGTGTCTGAGTGATATGCTTCAGAGAACAACAGAATTCTGCTGACATGGCCTGATCTTTATAGCACGTAATACGTTTTTGTGATTGAATATTTTTGAGTTTTGTATTTGTTATCTTAGGAGGAAAAGCTCAGTATTCAGAAATACCAGAGAGGCTGAAAACCATTCAGGTTATCTGGTCAGAGATGTCAGAAACAAACTGTCTGCTGACTAGACACTTGAGGATCCTCTTCAGGTGTGCCTCGATCAGTCTGAATGCAAGTGTGCAGTGCGATCTGTTTCTTTCTTTACATTGGTATATAAAAAGTGAAAATCTGCAGTTTGAAGCAAACTATCTGTGAATCATTGCAGCAGAGAGTTATTTCCAGGCTCTAGAAAACAAACATTAAGAGATTACAGCCGATACTGACAGGAATCTGCAGGATGACAGAAGAAACCCGGAGACACTGAGTGGGAGGACTCCAAGACAAGACAAAAAGTGGGGCAACAAAAAGTCTGCAGCATTTCCATGTGAAAGACGACAGGAGGAGTCAGGCCTGTCTGTGTGAGCCAGGCTGGGGGATCCCTCCCCAGCGATCCACTTTAACGAACCTTCATCTGCCCACCCTGACTCCCAGATAACCCCGACCCTCATCTCGGCACTCAACATCAAAGTGAGCACGTCAAAGTCGAGCTGACTTATTCATAACCAACACAAAACTCATCCCACATTCAGAGTTCATCTGTGGAGAAGCAGTGAGGGTGATTAGGAATGACTTCAGAGAGGAGGCAGATATTTCAGCATTCACTAACGTCTTATTCTATTAATCCTAACGCCACTGGAACTCCAATAAATACAACCAGGAACATCATCCAGGCAGGTAGGAGAGCTCTGCTGGAAACCATCAGTTTCATTATACTGAGGCCTTCTTTAATGGGAGAGCTTTAAAGAACAAAGGAACCTTATGAGGAATGAAGAAACCTTTCAAACTCTTGGTCTGAGTTTGTGCTGAAGATGAATAGACATTGAATCTGTGACGGCATGAGCCAGAACAGACAAGTATTGCAGATGTCACACAGCCAACACATCCAGTCTAAAATGGGTCTATTCAGTCTTAAACCTGGGCTTTTTAATCTGGTCCAATACTGAGATTTTGTCTCAGCATGTTAAAAGACAGGAAAGAAGATTGTTAAACAGTGAATTTACCAATGATGTCCTGTAAATCCAAAGAATGCTGAGCTTGGAGACTTGTTTTCAGACCCCTTTGTACAGCAGGTGCTGTCACAATATTTCTATCTGACTGTGGATTTTGATTTTAATGAAACATTTTTAATGCAAATTTTGTAATCTGAGAGAAATCAGATCAAAGACCCTTAACTGTGTTTAAAAGCACAAACAAGAATAAAATACCTCCTCTCCTTCTAAATAAAGCCTCTTTAAGGCCGACCCTCTGAGCCTGGGTGTGAACATGACCGTGAGATACTTTCACTCATGATGGATGTCTGCTCTCAGCCGCTGATGGTTATTCAGACTCTTGACGGCCTCTTTGTCATCTGATTGAATGCATAATTCATCTTTACTTTCTCCAGCAGGAAGCCTGAAGAATAGACTGTCATGTCCCCTGAGTGTGCCAGGATGAATAGGCTGGACTTGTAGTGGTGTTGTGTCCCTGAAGGCTGGTCTCCTTATACAGTCATGTTGGAGCTCTCAGACTAAACGGCAGCAGGCGACACATTCCTCTGTCTGCAGCTCAGAGAGAAGAAACCACAGCAGGACTGTTTTATCTCTGAAATAAAGACAGTCATTTATCCTCTGATGAACCCAGTGATGTGAGACTCCACAGTGTAATGGTTCATCTTTATCAATGGAGACAAACAGGAAAGGTCAGTCAAGCAGAAGGACACATATTTGGACTGACTTGTCACAGTCATCGAGATGTTTCACTGTTAGTGATTGGTGTTTAGATCTTTTGCAGAGGTCAGACTCTACAACCTTCTTGTTTCCTCAGATTAGAGGATAATGAAGCTAAAGGGTGTTTTCACATTAGGCATGATTGTTTCATACCAGTCCATGCTGCTACTGTGGATTTTTTTAATTATTTAGAAAGGCACATATTTAGCCTTTTCTTACTTCCACAACTACCTACAGCTCATAGCATGAATCAGGCCCGTGCTGCACAGGTATGATAATTTTTGAAGAGACAAGTCTACTCTACAACTGTACTCACTGATGAGTACCCTACACCTGAGCACGGTTGCGTCTCCCAGCTACCGTGCTTGAGTGAAAATTAATCATGCCTGAGACTATCTCTTCAAACAAACTCCAGTATGGTAGGCTGGTGTTACCACTGGTGGAACCAGACTTTTTGGGTCATGTTGACTCTAATCAGGGGGCAAACTGAGGCAAAAGGCGCAAGTTTGGATTTCGTAGAAAATTTGTACAAATTTATGATTATTTTATGGTACCATTGTCAAACCGGTACTCCCAAGAAGTCTGAGAGGAATCAAGAAAAACTGGAGCAAAGGTGTAGTGTGCAAATCAAGACTGACAGACACACCGCCAATTATAATTGTAAGATGTTGCATTCTTCTATATTTCACAGCTAACAGCATTCAGCCTCACACAGCCTACAGTAGCAGTCTTTTCTGAGATTCTCAAGTCAACACCGCAATTCTAGCAGAAGGAAAAAACATACGGTGGGATTTCCAAACTTTAAACCCCCAACATTTTATTGGAACAAGAAAACAACGTTAAATTGAGAGTAACATTTTCTCTAACAATCATTGGAGAAGTTTTCGCTCCAGAGACACCATCCAGCCATGCTGTACTCAACATATCAATACAAACAATGACAAACACACCGTCAGTCATGATTCCTATTTTTTATTTTCCACATCATATGACCTCAAAATTTAGTAGAGAAAACAACAACCATTGTTCATTTTCAGTGTCCAGCTTTGATTTGTTTTTAGTCGTGATTAAAAAGACTGCAGAAAAATCTCTCTCACACAGGTAGGTAAAAACATGCAGTGTTGCCAGGCATGCTGGATTTACACTACCTGTTTGTCTGTCCTATTGTTTTCTACCTGGGTCCAGGCCTGCATTACCACATAATTCCACATACTCCACCTGCTCTACGATCGGCTCATGAAGTGCACTCCAGAGCAGAGCCCTCCCTCTCTAAAAGTCCATGATGTATGGGCAGCCAAAGCCAAAAGGCATTTCATTTGACTCTGTTTTGTTTCATGCAAAACTGCAGACACAGTATGAGGAATGTGTGAGTAAATAAATGGGCAGGAAACCTGCAGTGTTCTATCAGAGGGTCAGTTTCTGAGGCTAGCATTTTTTGTTTGAATCTTAGAGATGCAGACAAAAATGTCAAATCTTTAGAAGTATGCAGTTTAACTTCTGTTATTTCAGGGCTGTCTTGTGTTCATATGTTATCTCTGACAGCACCAATGTTTCATAAGTTCCTCTGTCATCAGAGAACAGTGGTCGCTACAGTCTCCACAGATGTGTAAAAGCCGTCCGCACTGCTGGAGACGTCACTGACAGCTGACAGCTCCTCACATGAAGGAGATGATTCTCTGCTGTTATTGTTAGAAAACAGCCACACACAGAGAGTATATACAGTAGGGCGGCTTCACTGTGACCTATATCTGACAGAGAGCCTGAACAATGCTCCGTTTATCGCGTCTGAACACTAACAGCTGCAGAGAGACAATCAGCAGAGACTGAAGCTTTCTGTGACAAACCTCCAACACAATCCTTTTGTGTTCAATAATCCCAATGTATGGTTCAGTTTCTCTGTTGATAGGTGGGAATATGTACATTTATTTCAGGTTCATTCTGAGAGACGACAATGACACCATTCAAACCAATTTATCATTTTTTAATATTTCTCTTTCTATCTTTCAAAAAATAAATGACAATGATATCTGGATTCGTGAAACTCTTAAATAAACAGATAACTTATAGTTAATCTTACAGTTGCTCATCATTTCTGATTTCTAAATCATATATCCCTATCATCTTCCTCACCAACAGTCCTATGAGATCTTTCACCTTGCTGCAGTTCACTCTTATTTTGTGTCTGTAGCTCTGCAGGTTCCTGACTGTAGCTCTGCAAGTTCCTGATTGTAGCTCTGCAGGTCTCTGACTGTAGCTCTGCAGGTTCCTGACTGTAGCTCTGCAGGTTTCTGACTGTAGCCCTGTAGGTTTATAGGTCTGCAGGTTCCTGACTGTAGCTCTACAGGTTCCTGACTGTAGTTCTGCAGGTCTCTGACTGTAGCTCTGTAGGTTTATAGCTCTGCAGGTTTCTGAATGTAGCTCTGCAGGTCTCTGACTGTAGCTCTGCAGGTTCCTGACTTAAGCTCTGCAGGTTTCTGACTGTAGCTCTGCAGGTTTCTGACAGACACGCTCTGCAGGTTCCTGACTGTAGCTCTGTAGGTTGACGGTAGTTCTGTAGGTTTACAGCTCTGCAGGTCTCTGACTGTAGCTCTGTAGGTTTATAGCTCTGCAGGTTCCTGACTGTTGCTCTGCATGTCTCTGACTGTAGCTCTGTAGGTTGATAGCTCTGCAGGTTTCTGACTGTAGCTCTGCAGGTCTCTGACTGTAGTTCTGTAGTTGTATAGCTCTGCAGGTCTCTTACTGTAGTTCTGCAGGTCTCTGACTGTAGCTCTGCAGGTTCCTGACTGTAACCCTGCAGGTTTCTGACTGTAGCTCTACAGGTTTCTGACTGTAGCTATTTTTGTTTCTGACAGACACTCTGTAGGTTTTTGACTGTAGCTTTGTTGATTCTTGACTGAGACTTCGTAGGTTTTCAGACCCACCAAGATGAGTGGGGTTGATGATTCCTTTAACCCAGCGCCTGCAGCAGAAGATGTGTAGAGAGCCAGGGTGGCCTGTTCAGCCTGAGAGCTTTTACACTGTCAGCTTATTATCTTTTAATTTCCGCAGCGATTGAAGCGGCACAAAGACATGCTGCTCTGTAATCAGCAGTTTGTTTTGCTCCAGCAGAGACGCCTCTGTTCTGCTCTAAGAGGATAATTGGAGTGAGGGGGGAGACACCAACAAATACCAGAGGGGGAGGGATAACGGAGACAGTCTAACTTCTTCAGACTTTAATACATAAGGGGAGTGTAGGCCACCATATGATGGGATTCTGCTCTAAATCATTTTTAGTCTGAAAATTTGGCATTCTTAATACGCTTCACTGCTGGAGGAAATTAAACAGAATCTGAAACACAGCATGTGCGGTAACTGTTAGGGAAGAGGAGGCAATAACCCGGGGCTCCTTGCTCCAAGGGGCCTTGAGATACAGTTAAAAATCAAATATGTGTGTGGAAGATTACTAGCAGGGATTTAGGCCCATATATAAGGAGCCAAAAGTGAGTTATACAGCATCAACTGACCCCTACATCAAGGTCCAAGCCCCTTAAAAAACCCCAGATATCTTTAAATCAGTGTAATAGCACGGTAGATCCCTAAAATAATTAATTGGTGGATTACTGTGAGGTTAATTTGATCAATAAAGAGTCAGAAGAAGGGAAATGTCACCAAAAGTGAGCTTTTTTATTTTCTATGTTCCAGCTGTACTAGATGTTCAGATAATAGAATGGAAGGAGTTTGAGTTCTGATTCTCTTCTAAACGCTCATGAAGGCTTGTTGGGTTGTAAGAGGTTTGGGTCACCACACAGCTGTCATTCTAACATATATTGTTGCCATCCATCCATCCATCCATCCATCCATTCATTCATTCATTCATCATTAATCTATGCATCCATCCTTCCATCCATCCATCCATCCATCCATCCATCCATCCATTCATCCATCCATCCATCCATCCATTGATTCATCATGAATCTATGCATCCATCCTTCCATCCATCCATCCATCCATCCATCCATCCATGCAACATGAATCCATCCATCCATCCATCCATCCATCCATCCATGCAACATGAATCTATGTATCCATCCATCCATTTTTCATCTCATAATGGGGGATTTTTTTGGTGTTTTCAGGCCAAATGGGATGTTAATTCTAAGCCCTAACCAGTTCTGGCGGTACCCTGATCAGAATTTCCAATAACCTTGACTGACTCCTTTCAGTGCAAAGGAGCAACTCTTCATCCTTCCTCTAGAGCTTGTTTCACACTGGATGTGTCAGATGTGTCTTGGCTGTGAAAAATCTTTCATTTCATTTTACATGTTTAAAGCTGTAGTAAGTGATTAATTGTTAGTATCCTATGCCCATAAAAACAACACAACCTGTCAGGGTCTTGTTATTAAAGCCATCTAACAGAATAACATGTCTGAAACGCCTCTTCTCACTGCACACTCACTTGAGGAAAACCAGCAAAGGATGATGCTCCAACCAATGAGGAGGCTAGTACTCACAGCCAATCAAGGCTTAGGTCAGAGGGAGCATTCCTATTGGCAGCTGTAGTAGATGCGCTTCCGCCTCTCAGCTCAGTGAGAAGTTGACACAATGGCGGAGTTACCAGGGGTGGTCGGTCCTGTGTAGAATTTGTTCATGCTGAGACAAAGTATTTTCTTGCCTGTAATCCGGCCATTGATTTCAATGGAAAAGTGGAGCAAAATCACTCCACAAGAGCTTTGCCACTATCAGTATTCAATTCAGCGGACATGCACATCCGTGAGGAGGTATGTGAGAAGAGGGGCGGAGCTACGGAGCTCAAACACGGAGAAGAACAGGACGGGAGGGGGAGTAGAGTTGATTCCACACAGCTCTCATTGAATGTTACATACTCAAGCTTTAACAAGTCTGAGCTTTCAGACTGCCAGGCATGAGTGCCATGTCTTACACCAGGAGAATCTACAAAATAGAGGGCTGGCCTATATTTTTTGCAGGAAACATTTTTTTTACGTCAAAGTATAAAAGTAGTAGACAGGAAAATTGAGCTAGTTTTAGCAGATATGTGTGTCTACAGTGGTAGAATTTGTTTTCCATCTGTTCCTTGATTACCCTGATGAAGGACACAGCCACTTCACTCCCAGCTACCCCCCAGTCTAGAGCCTGCTGGAGATCAGCTGCTGTAGAGGCTAACAGAACCACATCATCTGCAAAAAGCAGAGAGGAAACTGTGAGGTCGCCAAACCAGTACTTGCTATACCTGGCTATGTCTTCCTGTCCATTCTGTTTGTCATTTTCATGGACAAGGCTCTGAAGAGAAACCTCTGAGGTTGTAGTCTGTTTTGAGCTGATGGAGGAAACCAGTACTGCAGATAAAATACTTTACAGAAGGAGGAACCACCCAGGGATTTATCTTATTTCATATCTGAACAAAGAATCAAAACCCTTTTTATCCTGATGTGAACTCCTGGATTAAAGATTCTGAAAAATACGGCTGAATTCTGCATGATTTCGTCCTGGTTTGCTGGAGTTGAGCGGGCATGAACCTTCTCCACTTTAATATTTAATTCAGTTTAAACATCATATAGCTTCAAAGAGGAGCCGCAGAGTGGTGGTACAGAATATCAGAGATGCTTTAGGGCTGCAGAAGAATCAAAGACAGTTCACATCTAAAATAGAGGAGTTTATATGGTAGTGATGGTTTCAGAATAACAGCACTAATGCTGTAGACGACTGCATGGTGGGAAATCTGTTTCTGAGGGTCGACTCAGGTTGGTACTGCTGTGCTGTTGCCATAGCGACAGGGAGTCCTCATATGACAGGACTGTCATAAAGGAGCATCAAAATCTCAGAGACCATCAGGGTGGAGACGGCAGAATCTCTGAAATGATAAGACTTTATTATAGCTAATATTTTTGCACTAAAACAACAAGTTGTGGTTAACATTTATTAGACATAAGCTTACAGTGGTGGGCCAAAAAGAAGAGCTAGGGTCTTTCAGCTGTAGTGTGATATGTTGTATCCAAAATCTATTCACTTTATGATCAACAATTGAAGAAAATCACTCAATATTCATGAGATATTACATTCACAAAGACACACCATGAGGCATGGTTTGACCTCTGACCTCCAAATCTAACCACCTCACCCTCTAAAGAAATAGAACACCACACCGGAGGTAAAACTCAGATTCAGTGCTCCATCCAGCTCATTACAGACTTACTGTCAGTTTACAGGGAATGACACAGCGCTCAGGTAGAGGAAGAATCAGCACCTGCTGTAGTTATTCTATAGACTTTTCCGCATCATGACATGCATTTCTCTTTATCAGTAAAGTGGGGTCAGTCATTTTAAGAGCCAATACACATCTGCATTTAGCTGGCACCCTATACTGACAGACAAAAGACATTAGACAATAATGCATAATGGGGAGAAAGAAATAGAAAAGCTGTCACAGTTGAACATTAGAGTACCACACCACAATACAAACAGTAAATATACTTTAGATGTACTCAGACTAAGTGAATAAAGTTGATGTTTCTAATTTAGTAATTTTCATCATTATTCATTAAAAACACCAGTGGCTTCAATTGACTGTATCCTCAGAGCATGAGCCTCTGATAAACCCAGATAATGGACCCTCAATAAACCCAGAGAATGAACCCCTGATAAACCCATATAATGGACCCCTGAAAAATCCAGAGTATGGGCCCCTGATTAACTCAGAGAATAGGCCCCTGATTAACCCAGAGAATGGGCCCCTGATTAACTCAGAGAATGGGCCCCTGATTAACTCAGATAATGGGCCCCTGATAAACCCAGAGAATAGGCCCCTGATTAACTCAGAGAATGGGCCCCTGATTAACTCAGAGAATGGGCCCCCGATAAACCCAGAGAATAGGCCCCTGATTAACTCAGAGAATGGGCCCCTGATAAACTCAGAGAATAGGCCCCTGATTAACTCAAAGAATAGGCCCCTGATTAACTCAGAGAATAGGCCCCTGATAAACTCAGAGATTAGGCCCCTGATTAACTCAGAGAATGGGCCCCCGATAAACCCAGAGAATAGGCCCCTGATTAACTCAGAGAATAGGCCCCTGATAAACTCAGAGATTAGGCCCCTGATTAACTCAGAGAATGGGCCCCTGATTAACTCAGAGAATAGGCCCCTGATAAACTCAGAGAATAGGCCCCTGATAAACTCAGAGAATAGGCCCCTGATTAACTCAGAGAATGGGCCCCTGATTAACTCAGAGAATAGGCCCCTGATAAACTCAGAGAATAGGCCCCTGATTAACTTAGAGAATGGGCCCCAGCTTAGATTTTTTGATGATCTTTGATCAGTAGCACTGGTGCTAGCGTCAAAGCTAACAGTTCCCTCATTCTGGAGCTAAAAAGTGTGTCAAACCATTATTGGGTTCTGATGTTGGAATTGTTTGTTTGTGCTACTTTGTAACCCTTCTCATTACTTTTTCTCAGCCACATTTAAATGGGTCTTTTCTCCTATTTTTGTTGGTTTTAACCCTTTTTTGCCCTCTTGGACACATATTGTCCCTTTCTTTTTGCCACATCTTGCCATTTGAACCTGTTTTTGCCACGTTTGACAAATTGTGGCTTTTAACCCATTTGTGACACTTACTGCTTATTTAGCCACTTTTTTGCTGCTCTTTGTGTATATTTGCCACTATTTCTGCCTCTTAAACACATTTTTGCCACTTCTTTTGCCACTTTTTGTCACTTGTGGTCCATTTTTGTAGCTTTTAACATTTTTTGCATTTTTTTTTTTTTTTTGCCCTTAGGACACCTTCTTTTGCAACTTCATTTGGCCACTTTTAACCAATTTTTGCTGCTTTTTGCCTTTTTTGCCACTTTTTACTCATTTTGCCACGTTTTCTGTCTGTTTAACCCATTTTTGCTACTTTTTGCCTTTTTTGCCGCTTGTGACCCATTTTACAACTTTTCCCATGTCTTCCATGATTGTGCTACTTTTTAACCATTTTTTTCTACTTTTTTTTCTACCTTAGGGACACTTTTAACCTATTTTATGCAGATTTTGCCACTGATTTTCGCTACTTTAACCCATTTTTGCCACTGTCAATCCATTTTTGGTCTCTTATCACAATTATTGAATTCTTTTCCATTTAAGTTGTCTCATTTCTTTTAATTTAAATTCTGGCATCCTGACATTTGTGCATATCATGGCTCATCTATGAACTCCAACATTTATTTCCTAATCATGTTGTTCAGTGTACCCATCCTCATTAACATATCCAATAAAAGATAATTCTGTTTTAACAAAGGGGTTTACATTGTGAAAAAGGCTAGATTATACTGCAACATAAATAAATGAAATCCATGCTTTCTCTTGTACATGAAGGTCCATGTACATTAATGGTATGATTACAAAGTGTGCAAAGGTTGCAATAGTGCTGACTAGGCATATTTATGTGACATAGACAAGATGTGTGATAAGATGGAAGGAAATATTGTATAAATACTAGTTAGAGGACCATTTCTAATGCATACCTTAATATTTTAACAGTGCTCCCAGCTGGAAGGTTCCTTGTGCTATTTCCAACTTCAGTTCTCTGAGAATCTCTTTCATATTGAAGTAAACTAAGTTTTGTAAATGAAATATTTCTGCATGAATAAATATTAAATCAAAGCAAACTGAACTGAATCAGGACAATGTGAATTTGAATTGAATGGATTCAGGTAATCAGTGGAGATATCCACCAGAGGAGCTCTAAGGAAAGACCACAGTGAGGAGCAGTGCATTCCACTGGCTGGTGAAAATTAAAATCTGATGTTTTATCTTCAATTTAATCCGACTCCAAATTGAACATTTTCATCTTTAGACTTCATCAGAAAGATCCTAAAATTATTATTGGAGAGATTCAAAATTTTCTGCTCTTAAATGAACCACAGATTTGAAAATTCATCTGCAGATCAATAACAAAAACCCACCTATATGTATTAATGACCACTGAACTCAAATAACAGTGATTTGACCTCTCTCTCTCTATCTCTCTCTCTCTCTTTCTCTCTCACACACATACAGGCTCCATAGTGAACCGTTCCTCAGACAGCAGCTGCAGAAACAAACAGGCCTGTTCTGTCCTAAAATAGCCTCATGTTAAATGTTTGCATTCATTAGAGAGCGCTGGTTAAAGGCTGACAGTGTTCAGGAGATAAACAGAGACATACTGCTGAGTCCTGCCTCGCTTTGTTCACTGCTCTAGACTCCGCTCTGCACCGCAATGCAGATCCATAAATTTTACCAACGAGCTCGGGCTCTGCTCAGCTCCGTTTAAAGGGGAATACATCTCTTTAAAGCTCAGGGTGGTACGGAGCCTGAAGGAGGTAAAAAGATGAGGAAGTGCTTTAGTAGATGAGTTCATCCTGCAGCATGTAAACAGGCTGTAATGTCTGTAACATGTCTGCTGATGGATTACAGGCTCAATCCCATTACAACCCTTCCTCTACCACTCAGCCCTGCTTTTCTGCTATGCACATTCACATCTTAATATCTTGGTGAAGAGTGCTGAATGGAGGGGTTGGGCTAGGGTTTTGAGCTGCATGGACCTTCAAACAGAAATTCACAGAGGAAAACTCCAAAGTTTTGACACTTTGTTATACTATTGATGACTGAAGAACAGACTGTATTGTCAGAATCTATCAAGAGTTTGACACATTTTTCATTTCCAAAATGAGGGAACTGTACCGATGAATAGCACCAATGATACTAATTCAACACACATGCACCAACAGAATCAACAAATCAAAGCTGGGGCCCATTCTCTGGGTTGATCAGGGGCCCATACTCTGGCATTGTCAGGGGCCCATTCTCACATGCACCTTGCCTTTACAAGTGCTGAGCTTGCATAAATGACCCCACCTCATCATTTACATATCATCCTCCAGATCTAAATGAAGACCAAAGACACTAAAAATGGATTTTAAATCTTTTAATATTCCAAAAATACTTCAATTTTGGCTTCTTGGTACATAAACACCTGATCTGCTCGTCTAGGAGTACAGTGTTGTCGTCTACAGTCTGATCTGAAATTAAAAGTGCAAAGTGACAACCGTTCAGTCCTCGGCCACCACGCAGAGAAAAAGGCTACTTCAATGCTCCAAAAAACAGTCGACAGACGTCCACACGGATGTCTGTTTGTCAAAAATAAAAACCAAAGAGCAGCGGGAACATCTGACCCTAGCAAAATCCAACATGTGTCTCTGCAGAGGATGATGGGAATAAAAACATTCCCAGAGTTTAACAGCAGCAGAGGAACAGGCCAGCCTGCTCCTCCCCCATCTGAGCTGAAGTTCATTTTCAGTCTTTTTGGTTATTGGTGGTAAAAATCCTGCAGAAGCATCAGTGAGCAGCTTCACAGCGTGACACAGCTTTAATCCAATCATTGAGGAGCCGTTACCGCTTCTTCTTCTGCTTCAGAGACTTCCTCCTCTTTACGATCATCTCATACAGTTTGTCCATGCCCTCGTGCAGACCCTCGCCGATGATGGCGCAGGCCGGCTGGATGTGGTAGGTGGTGGAGGGGGTGAGCTCGTGCAGGGCCAGCTGCTTCTCAATGTCTGCCACCGGCAGAGACTTGGGCAGGTCCTGTTTGTTGGCAATGACCAGCAGAGGCGTACCCTGGTTCTCTGCAAACTTAGTCACCTGGTGGAGAAAGAGCACAACATCGTTATTTGAAAGTAGAGCCGATCCTGGTCAAATATTCCTCTGATACAAGAACTTGAACTCATCTGTTTTGGTTTTTAGGATAGAAGTTATGCAGAGGATAAGGGTAAGGACAAGGATGGAATGTTCTAAAAGCTTTAAAAGGATGAAAACATCTTTAAAGACGGAGGACAGTGTTGGTGAAGCTGGGGATGTTGGGGGCATTTTCTCTCCATTTCTGCCAAATAGTTGGCAACTTTTGGAAAAGTTGGAGGGGCTGGCAAGGAGGGAGGGTTTGCCTCCGTTAGATCTGGGTTCTCAATAACAATCAAACTGAAGGATTTTTGTATTTTATACTCTTAAATCCCTAATGACCAATTCTACCCCATTCAGTCAACACCCACCGACTGCATTTTCAGTGTGCAGCACTGAGCAGCACTGCTTAACCCTTGAGACTGAGGAGTTCCCAGAATGCTTTGCGAGTAGCTTGCAGCTAGGAGCCAGAAGAAATAACCACTCCTGACACAGCTTTCCTCCTCATTCATTAAGCAGAAAAAAAGGTGCGGATTTGTGAAGAGTGCAGTTTTTACTGAAAAAAACTCCTGAATAAAAAAAACAAAAAAACAAGTGACTCTGTCACTGTGCAGCTTGGACAGAACCAGTGTGGCCACACCCTCAGAGAGCGTTGTAAATATGGCACAATTTACTAGGAATGCTTAGTAAATGTGCAGATTTTATGAGTGAAGAACAGGTGACTAAAATAGAAGAGCCGAGCAGAGATCTGACGGGCACAGGTTAACGTACTCAAAAGTCTACAAAAAGCCAAGTGCTTGACTCCTGTCCACTGACCTTATGCAGTTCCGTCTTAGCCTCCTCCAGCCGGTCCACGTCCACAGAGTCCACCACGTAGATGATCCCGTCTGTGCAGCGGCTGTACGACTTCCAGAGTGGCCTCAGCTTCTCCTGCCCCCCCACGTCCCAGAAGTGGCAGCTGATGCCCTTGGCGGTGCCGTTACTGAGGCGGATCTTCTCCGTGTTGAAGCCAATGGTGGGCACCGTGTTGACGAACTCGTTAAACTTGAGTCTGTAGAGGACGGTGGTCTTTCCTGCCGAGTCCAGACCCAGCATGACAATATGCAGGGACTGGAAGGCGGCGATGTTTGAGAAACTGTTTCCCATGTTAAAACTCTCCTCTGTGTCCGTAACTAAAGAGCTGCTCTCCTCTCAGCTGGCTCGCATTAATCCCTGTTAAAAAGACGTATGATTCCTCAGGTGTGGGTAAGGGCTGGGCGATACGGTCCAAAGATCATGTCTCTATTTTTATCTGTAAAGAAATGACAACAAACAGCCATCACAATCCCAGAATGATCAACTCTGATAGTATAAATCCAACTTTAATGAATCCTGCCTGCTACCATTGCAACACAACACTGGGCAAGTTTGCAGACAAACTTCTACACACCGTCTTAATTGATCAAAAACACCGCCAACATTTTTGTAAAGTGTTTAACCCTCTTAAATCCCATGTGTTTACAATGATCGAATCTGATGATCGACACAAACTGTCATTTATCTACAGTTGCACCCGTTTTCCAAATGTTGGCAACTTAACTGAAAAATTGTATGCAACTATAAAGATGTGTGGGTTTTGTCTGACTTGCACAAACACTGCAAACAAATTTATTCACTTAAAAAACTGAATCTCTTGCTCCTTACAAGTTGTGCAGGATATAAAATGTTGTCAGTGCATTTGTGCATTCAGGAAGAAGTCCCACCGCCCAACTGTTCCAGGTGTTGCCAACATGCTTGCAGAGATTTGACAGAAATCCTCACCAACAGCTCACCCACTTTTTTCACACTTGAGCACAATTCAGATGGAAACCTTCACTCCTCACCAGATGTGCCCAAATAACAAATTGTTGCCAATGTCTATGTGCAATTTAGAAACATGCTTTTCAAAAGTTCTACCCTCTTTGTTAAATGTTGACAACATATATGTTCAGACAGAAACCTTAACCCTTCAACTGTTCTGCCTTGGCCCTTACTTCCACAACACTTGTGTATTTGTGCAAACTACACACTTTGCAGGAGCTTTGTGCAGTTTTTGATTTGACACAAAAATAAATTCAAATTCAGGAAAGTTTATTAATCCTTTAGAAAGCAACTGTTTGGAACAGCTTGTACACCGAATATTGGCCAATATTTCAGGACTTTTATTTTTACTGTAAATAAAATCATGTCTGTTCCAACACATTAGAAGTATACTAACATTTAGTGTTATAATAGATAGTGTTAATAGATTTATGAATGACTCAAAAATACTGATATTTCAGATATATATCTTTACAACTCAGCTTGAGTAAAGTTGCACAACATCATCATCATAACATCACTGTCAACAGATGATAGCTTGGCTAACTGGTGAGGGTTTCCCTTGCTCCCTGCTTCATTGACCCACTTGCCCAAATGTTGCCAACATATTGGAGGCGGTGCTGTCTCTGTGAGTGAACCTTCAGTCCTTTTATCATTAAACCAATGGAAAGTCGACCATTTATAAACATGTGTATCAAGAGTTTTTAACATTTTGTCCCCTCAGTCCTATCACCGGGCCCTAACATAAGCTTATTCAGTATCAACAATGCTGTCTTCCTTTATATCTGGATTCAAATATATTCATACATCTTAAAAGTCTGCTATAATGTCTGGGTCACAAATCACCAATTTTGAACTGATTTTTTTCAGTTTTTGTAATGCCAGAATACATTTTTATATTTGACATGATTCTAGTAAAATTAGAAAAGAATGATCCACGTTTGATCCAATACTGGGTTTATCAAAACTTTCAGCCTAAATCCTACACACATGTTGGCAACATGTGGAGCTGGTGAGGAGTGAGGGTTTCCCTCGTTCTACTTTTATCATTTGAAACACACAGCATTTATTATTAAGGTGAATTTTCACACCCTCAGTGTTGCTCTGCCCTAACATAAACTGGATCAATATAACCATAACCATGTCAGAATACATCAAGATATCTTAAAAAAAAAAACTAACAATAATACCACAGCAACAACTGCAGCCCCAGATATATCATGGTGTGCAATTTATTGTCTGCACTACCAAAAATTGCAGGAACATTCCTGAACACTGTCTGAATTGCATTAGGAGAATGGGAAACCTTTGACAAAAGTAGCTCAAACCGTAAATGGAGCGATATTGATGAACGTTTTATACCCTGACAACAAAAAGTGCAGCCCATAGAAACACCAGACTGATCTGTTTATTGTCTTCATTATCTAAAATGTCGGGAAAATTCCTGCACACTGTCTAAATTGCACTAACAGGTTGGAAACATTTAACAAAAGTAGGCGGAAATGGCAAGGAGAGGGTTTCAACTTTTAGATTCCATCATCACAGAAATAACAGAGAATTGACCGTTATAACTAGACCGTTATAATCACGTGATGTTTTAGAACATCCAAATAAACCACACTCATCCAGCCAGCTCTGTCTTACCTTATATCCGGTTAACTCATAAATCCATGTGTCCTCCAGAGTCGGTGTTTTCCCCCAGCCCTAGGATCAGACCCTCTGGGTGACCGAGCGGCTCCTCGGTGGCCCTCAGCCTCAGATGGAGACGCAGCGCGCCGATCATTAGTATGCTCCTCACGCGCTTACATCCATTTGGGCACGAGGAAGCTCCACAGTGAGCACAATCACGCGCATGCAGAGGACGAAGAGATCACAGCCGTGATCCACGGATCACTCCACGGATCCTCGAGATCAGTCAGTCTCTCCGGTTTTTAGTTACATCCAGGTCCCGGGGGTCTGCACGCGCCCTGCACGTTCATCAACCCGGGAGTTAGTAATAATAAAAATAGAAACCGTCCACAGGTCTGCTCCTGGGACTCGCTCGGGTCCTCGCACCGCCGCTGCTCCTCTCTCTCTCTATCTCTCTCCTGTGAGGCTCCAAACACAAAACCGCAAAACAAGAGGCGGCCCCGCATCGCTCCACCCCGCTGGGACCTGTGCCAATGAGGCTCCCTCTCTCTCTCTCTCTCTCTCTCTCTCTCTCTCTCTCAGACACGGATACTCACTGAAGCTCACAACTTCACTTCTACCGACAATGTGATCCTACAAAATAAACCTGAAACAGGTTCTACTTTAACAATAAAAAGCGGATTATTTATTTGTCTGTTGCGCTAAATCCTCTAATATTCTTCATCTCTATTCAATTTTAGTTGATTTGAACGTTCCTTTTATCTGGAACATTTCAAAGTAAAAGAAAGAGAAAACATATTTACCGTTTAACAGAAGCTATTGTAGTATTATCTGTTATAGTTTTATTCTGGATTCAATCAAGGGTAAGTGCGCCCCCTTCTGGTGAACACATGCATTGACAGTTTCACAGTAGGGGAAGAGTGGGCAACTATCAGGGCCTCATGCTCTAAGGCAGAGAAGGGTAACTTTGGTTATTGAGAGAACCACATGGACTTTATTCTCACTTCCACAGGGCCAAGGAGTTACAAACTGGGGAACACTATCAGTTTAACAATTATGGCTGCTCATAATTTAACAAAAGGAATAAGTGTAAAACTTTCATCCTGCAAATAAAAAAAAGCTTAATTCAGTCAGCTAAAGACAGAATGCCTCTGTGGCCCTAATAGCGAAGTCAAGGCCCCTCAAAAGGTAGGTTAGGTCATTGCCACAGTATCTGTGATAAAAAGTCATTATTATAAGAGAGAAAAAGTAAAAAAATTTGAGATAAAAGTCATGATTATAAGATAAAAAGTCTCATACTTGTGAATTTTTATCACATAATTATGACTTTTTATCTAAAATTATGACTTATTATCTCATAATTTCGACTTTTTATGTCATATTTATGACTTAGGATTTTTTTTTTCAAGAATTGCCTTACTTTCACATTTTTTCTTTTTAAATTATGGAAATGGGCTTCCACACATTGCTCCATGGTCATGACATAAAAACATCTTGATGCACGTGGGAGGGAACAAAACAGGGTATGTTTTGTTGTTTGACTTCGCCATCTAGTGGATGAGTCTAGTACTGCAACAACTCAATTGTGATAAAATAAGCTTTAGATTCTTCAGGACGCAGGGGTTAGCACTGTTGCCTCACAGCAAGAAGGTTCCTCGTTCGCTTCCCAGCCAGGGCCTTTCTGTGCAGAGTTAGGGATAGGCTCCAGCCCCCCGTGACCCTGAACAGGATCAGCCATATAGAAAATGGATGGATGGATTTCTTCAGGCAAGTCAAGGGAAATTGATGTGAAAAACACACTTTTGCAACAAGCAGAGGGGTTTACCACCTGACAGAAGTAGGCAATAACCCAAGTGTGCTTGAGCTTGATGTCATGAGCCGATGGCAGGATATTCTCCTTTAGGATTTTCTGGTAAAAATTCATGGTTCCATCAATTACAGCAAGTGGTACAGATCATGGTCCAGAGCTTCACATTACCACCACCATGTTTGACTGTTGGTAGAATGTTGTTTTGTAAAATGCTGTGTTAGTTTTACTCCAGATAAAACAGGACTTACACCCTCCAAAACTTTTGTCTGGTAAGTCCACAGAATATTCTCACACAAGTCTTGGGGATCATCAGGATGTTTTTGGTCAAATGTGAGACGAGCCTTTGTGTTCTTTTTGGTCAGCAGTGTTTTTGGTCTTGGAACTGTCCTATGATGCAACTTCTGCCCAGTCTCATTCTCATTGTTGAACCATGAACACTGACCTTAACTGAGGCCAGTGAGGCCAGCAGATCTTTAGATGTTGTTCTTGGTTCTTTTGGGACCTCCTAGGTAAGTCATCCATGAGTTCTTGGAGTCATTTTGGTAGGTTTTCACAATGCACAGTTTTCTCCATTTGTGGATAATGGCTCTAAGTGAGTCCTAAAGCCTTAGAAATGTCTTTGTAACCCTTTCTAGACTGATAGATGTCACTGACTATGTTTCTTATCTGTTCTTGAATATCTTTAGATGGCACCATGATATGTTGCTTTTTCAGATCTGTTAGCCTACTTCACTTTGTCAGACAGGTTCTATTTAAGGGATTTCTGGATTCAACAGGTCTGGGAGTAATCAGGTCTCGATGTGGATAGTCAAACTAAACTCAGCTTTTCTAAAAGTGGGTGGTAGTTAATCACAGTTAGTTCATTATTTAAGAAGTGGGGCAATGACTTTTTTACTTAGAACCAGGTAGGTTAGGATGGCTTTGTTCCTTTAATAAATGAAAAAAGTACAATATGAAATACTTTATATAAATGGAAGTCTCTTAAAACACAAGGTATTTTTGTTTACTCTGTACTTCACACGTCCACCACAGAGAGCCCTCAGAGGATGAACACCACATCTTATTTTATTTTTGTCTGATAACCAGTGAATTTATGTTGGTTTTTAAGATCTGGACTTCTTTGTTTTGTCTTGGGATAATGA
Source organism: Cheilinus undulatus (assembly GCF_018320785.1). Classification (NCBI taxonomy): domain Eukaryota; kingdom Metazoa; phylum Chordata; class Actinopteri; order Labriformes; family Labridae; genus Cheilinus; species Cheilinus undulatus. The sequence continues at coordinate 21,609,469 of NC_054879.1, forward strand.
TATTTGTTTTTCACATGATTAAAAAATAGTTTTAGCCATATTTTCAAGATCTTAGAGAAATAGACTATTATAAAGGGAAGAAGTGCTGTTATCCTGAGAAAACACAAGAAGTTAAGAAAAGCCTCCAGAAAGAGATGTTAACACAAGAAAAACAGAATATAATAGAGAGGTACTTGTACAGTACTTGTACTGACCAGCAGCTCCTGGGGCAGGTTGAACTTCCTGTTGTTGTCTCAGGAAGAACAACTTCTGCTGGGCTTTCTTTTGGACAGAGTCTATGTGGGAAGTCCACTTCAGGTCCCAGGAGATTGTGCATCCCTGAAAAACTGTCATCTCCAAAGCCTTGAGTGGGTGGTTCTGCAATCCTCCCGTCTGTTTGCGGACTCACCACCGTCTCTGAGAGAGTGGTGTCTGTTCTCTCCAGTAAACCAAAACCCCTGCCAGCTCTAGGGCCTCTTCATGTGCAGCCTGGGTGGGTTTAGCATACTTTTGGCCCCAAGCAAAGACTAACTTGTGGCCCTTCCCTATTTAGGAAGAATTAATCATAGCAGGGACCAAAATATTTTTGGGTGCCTCTAGACATATAACCTGATGTGTGCTGGACATCTACTTTTGGCCAAATGGTGAATCTCCTCAGTTTGTTGCTTAAATGTTCTTCTCACATGATTTTTTTCCATCTTGCCTAAAGGAAGTAAACCTTTTAAAAACTAGAAAAGCACTCAGTGAGCGCAGACCTCCGCCATTAGCCCTATCTCCCAATAGTAAATAATCCTTTAAAAAATTCCTGGATCCAGACGGTGATCTGGATCAGTCCCAAAATCTAATCAGTTCTTCCTTATGCCATTTCTGACATTTCCTGAAAATTTTACTAAAATCCATCCATAGCTTTTTGAGTTATGTTGCTAACAAAGTAACAAACTAACTAACAAACCCTGACGATAACATAACCTCCTTGGCGAAGGTAATAACAGATTCAGCTGGTGCACACTGCATTCATCCACTAGATGGCGAAGTTGACTTGGTGTTTGATTTCCTCTCACATGCATCAGGATGTCTGTGTTTAATGACACTAAAATATCAGAGATAAAACATGATTTTTAATGTTAACTGTCTGAATGTTTTCGTCACGATAACGTCTGTGAATGAATAGAGAACCCTATCGGCTGGTCGTGATGACAGAGGACGAGAAAACATCTGAATAAATGAGCAGAGAGAAGCCTGAGCATGTTCACAACACACCTTCAGGAAGTGTCGGTGTTTGATGCAGACACACGTTCAGCCTCTTCAGTTTCTCCTTCATCATTATTCCAGAGAGGACACCTGTAGGAGCACCTCTCCTCCTCCTCTGTCTGAATAAATGCACACACACATATAAATCCCTCCTCTCGCACACATTTGAGAGCATTTATCTTATGTTTCTGCTCTCACTCCCTGAAGTTCACTTCATTTCCTGGATGTTCTTTCTGGAGCTGCATTTAGGCTCAGACGAGGCCGACGTAAATAAGATCATTTAGCAGACGATGTCTGCTGGAGCACAGAGAGCAGAGCCAGACTGCATCATCTTTAAACAAAATTCATTTTCCGAAATTGTTCCTCAATTTTTAGACTCAGGTTTCCACAGATTGCTTTTATCGATAGAAAATGTTTATTTTGATGGATGTTGTTTATATTGATTGATATCTTTATGTTGACATATAATTTCTGTTTTAATTTATTGAACATCCATCCAGCTCTTCTGTCTGAATGATTTTAATGTGATGCTGCTGGTTCTGCAGGTTCAGTGTTGTCTGCTGTGTTCAGACATGACCCACTTTGAGCTTCATGTGAATGTTTAATATCAGACAGTGAATGATGTTTCTCCGTGTCTTAAATTTATTCTGTTCTGAGAAGTGATTTCATGTGGCCTACAGTGTTATACAAATGTTAAATAAAATGAATGATCAATGGAGGATTATAAATGAATGTTGGTCTTAGTGATGCTGTACGGTGGTGCAGTGGTTAGCTTGCTATAGGTGCTATGGGACTTTGCTGTGTCTTCCTGTGATGTGTGGGTTCTCTCCTGGTTCTCTGACTTCCTCCCATGCTCGCTGGGTTCCTTGGTGACTTTTAATCCGCCACTGGGGTGAGCGTGATCATGGGTGGTCATCTGTATTTCAGCCTTGTGATTGGCTGGTGACCAGTCCAGGAGTAGATAATGAAAGAATGTTGGTCTTAGGATGCTTTGACGCCTAAGGGTCATTTGCATTTTTTTAGAATTCATACTATAAAATGATTTTTGCGTTTAAAGTGGGCCAAATCTCATCCCAACAACACACTACACATCACATGACTGCTTTTCACACTGCACAGGTAAACATCGCCACTTTCCCCAAAGCTCGAGAGAAGTAGTTTATCCAGCTACACAATGACATCCTAGATGCTTAATTGACTTTAGTGAGATAAGCACATTAAAAGCTGACACCACCAATTGTGTTCTCACTGCTCTAGAGTTCAAAGTGAAAGCAAGCTTAGACCACCTCCTCCACTCAATCTCAGCACATTGTCTTGTTTAAAACAGAGCTCAGTTGTCATTTTCACATCTGTCCAAACAAGTTGAGCCAAAGACGGGACGTCCTTTTGTTTCAGGATTTCTCCTCCAAATGATCAAGGTGTTTGATCATCTTTATTCTCATGGATGAACAGTCATAAGGATCCAAAAAGGTCAAAGACTACTTGTAGTTTTCACCGTCATCTCAGTCCCACATCCACACACTCATCCTAACCATGTGTAAGTGTTTCCTGCAGCTGGAGGCCTTTTTTCCTCCATCCTGACAGAAAGTACAGAGGAAATCAGAGCGCAGCAGGCATGGAGATGAGTGATGAAATCGAAGCATTTGTCTGTGAAATCGTGTGAAACGACGGACACCGGCCGAGTTCTGATCTCGCTTCAGTGAGGAAGTCTGATCTGATCCAGACCCTGAAAGTAAAATTTATCAGGACATGTCGTCTGTAGCAGCCTTCCATTTATACCTGTGGAAGAATATCCCAGCATGCACCAGGGAAAAAGAGCAGCTGTGGGTAATCAGTTTATGTCAAAGGTCAATGGAATCTGCAGAATCTGATACGTCTTAATGTGAGTTTGAACAAGTAGAGCCTTAAGGATGATATGAGCCTGGGTGTTCTCAAATCTGAGTCAACTTAATAGTCTGAAATTAAAACCATTTTTGAAATTGTTATCTAGAGTCAGGGTAAAACACAGCAGCACTGGCTCCTCTGTACCAACACTGTGATTCTATGCATAGATCCATGCATCCATACATGCACCCATCCACCAATCCATTCATCCATGGACTGGGTCACAATATCAACAGGCTACGTAAACTCTCTAACCAGTAACATTTCCCAGCTCCTCCAGGGGGATCCAGAGGCATTCCCAGACCAGATGGGGTGTTTAATCCCTTGAGCGAGTTCTGGGTCTACTTACACTCCCTTCCAAAAAGGAGGAATCCTGATCAGAATCACCTCAGTCATCCTACTCCATGCTCTCTCCCAATGTGCTACTCTATCTGCCTGTTAATCTCACAGTCCACTGGAGATCATTGGTTTACCCTTATATAAATTATGTTTTTTTTTTTTCTGATGGATTTGAACATTTTTTCTGACTTTTGTTCTCTAAATCCAGTCTGAATCCACCTCCTGCTGGGATTAGGTTAATCTCAATGTTTTGCACAGATCTCCTATCCAAACAGAATTATTTACATTAGAAAATCCAGTCTTGGAGGAAATGACATGTTTGTAAAATACTGCAGCAGCAGCAGCTGTTGCTGGTGCTAAAATTCATCCAGAAAATTATTCAGCGTTGATGTACTTTGGTGCAGAAGGGCTCAAAGAACAGCATTAAACATTCAACTATTTATAGGAGGAAGTTTTCTGCCTTAAAGCAGAGAGACGGTGCAGACATGTGAGCTGGTTAAATATGACGCAAAGAACACATGTAAGGAGAATTACAAAGGTGTGAGAGTGAACTGTGGTCAGGCACGGTGCCTGAGTCAGTTTGCAGAGGTGGTCCAGGGTATGATTCATCTGTTGGCAAATCTAGATGTCTCCTGTCTCTTCAAATTCCATCTTATCTGTGTATCATGGGCCCGTTTCATTCTCTGAGCTGTAGTTAAATGTAGTAGTAGAGGTAATATTGGCGTCTCAGAAGTGATAAAAACATCCATTGTAGCAGAATGGACCACATGAACTATGCAGAGCATGAATGTGATGGAATACAGCAGGTCTGGTGGAAGTAAAAAGCTGGTCTGATGGAGGTGAAGAGCAAGTCTGATGGAGGTGAAGAGCTGGTACGATGGAGGTGAACAGCAGGTCTGATGGAGGTGAAGAGCAGGTCTGATGGAGATGAAGAGCTGGTATGATGGAGATGAAGAGCTGGTATGATGGAGGTGAAGAGCTGGTATGAAGGAGGTGAACAGCAGGTCTGATGGAGATGAAGAGGAGGTCTGATGGAGATGAAGAGCAGGTCTGATGGAGATGAAGAGCAGGTCTGATGGAGATGAAGAGCAGGTCTGATGGAGATGAAGAGCTGGTATAATGGAGATAAAGAGCTGGTATGATGGAGATGAAGAGCTGGTATAATGGAGATGAAGAGCTGGTATGATGGAGATGAAGAGCTGGTATGATGGAGGTGAAGAGCAGGTCTGATAGAGGGGAACAGCAGGTCTTTTGTTATCTCTCTCAGCCTGCCTTAAATTCTCCTCAGTCTGTTCTACAGATATAAAGCAGCTCTGTCTCTCTATCCCAGCGTGTCTAAAGGATAATGGGAGCTGACAGGACCGAATAAAGAGCTGGACTCTGAAGAGAATCTCAGATATTAAAATAAAGTCTCTGAAGGAGTGAAAGCAGCCTTAAATCCTACAGTTAGCTTTCATTTTTATGGTCAGGAGCTTGTCAGAGAATGTTGATGGTACTTCTAAAACTAACATCATATTACAGAATCACTGCTATGAAAAGTACCTGACTTTCCAGTGATACATACTGAGAAAATGACCACATGATAAACCAGCGGTTGGCTGTTAGGATATGCCTCAGACCCACACTGATACACTGCTGTCAACATTAACATCAGTTCTACTTGTATGTATTGACTAAACTCCAATCTAATGGGCCTTGAAAATCAGACACTGCTTTTGAAACTTATGAGACTGTCCTGAACTAAAATTGGTACCCTTTAACTTCATATTTTGTTGACAACCTTTTGAGGCAGTCACAGCAATCAAGCAATTTCTGTAACTCTCAATGAGACTTCTGCACCTGTCCCAGGTATTTTGGCCCACTCCTCATTGACAATTGGTGGCTTTCTCTTTCTTTAATGGAAGAGTACCAAACATTTTGTCCATGTGTGTTTCTAATTGAAAACAGATTTGAAACCAACATCATCATGATCTGGGTTGACGTGTGGTGATTGGCGACAATAGCATCATGTCAAACCTTGTTAAATGTGTAGTCTGATCCATACTTAGGAGTTTCTTTTCCTTCTGGATGAGGAGAAATAAAGATGCCTGTTTAATGATGTTGAATGCTACAGACCCACACTGACTGGAACATTTTCTGCTGGTTTCATTCACTCTCATCGTTTGTCTACACATCTCTCTCATCACCTATGTCTCTTGCATACACACAAACATGCTGGGGTTGCCATGGTGATTTGCATGCTGTGCTCTGGAGGTTGCCATGGCAGCGTTTTTTTTAAACGGGGTGGCGTGTTTTTGTTTTGTCGCTCAGCCTCCTCCAGCAGCAGCCACTCATATTAATAATCCAGTTTGTGTTTGTGGCTGTTGAACGCAGCGTGAGATGTTTACTGACTCTGAAATGGATCCTAATGAGAGAGAAAGAGGGCGAGAGAGAGAGGGAGAGAGAGAGGGCGTGTCTGCAGACATGATGAGCTGATGATTGAAAAACAATCTGAAGAGGTGATGAGTGTGGAGGATGAAATAAGAGAGAGAGAGAGTGTCACCGCCTCACCCTGCTGCTAAAAGAAAATGATGATTACCCCGTCACGCTGTTTTTGTCATAACCTTGCTCTGTTTGTCTTCCTCTCTGAGCTTTAAAAATTAAAACTCTCTCTGTGTGTTTGTGCACATTAAAGCAGAGTCATGAGAGCTGGAGGAAGAGACAAATCAACAGATTGATCGTCTGAAGACAGAGATTCAGCATCCAGCGGGACATCACTGCATGAAAACACTTCCTCTCTGCTTCCTGTCATTCCAAGATTTATAATAATTTATTCTGTTTTGTCCTCCAAGTTCAGCCTGGAGTGAGCAGGAGGGGAATAAACCTTAGTACTGAGAAATAAAACATGGTGGATGCACTAAAATCCGCTCTAATATAAGTAGAGCTGGAGGCAATCTCAGAAAACCTTAGTGGACTGGAATCTGAGCCCAGCCCACCTTTCTACCAACTATTCATTCATTCATTCATATTCTTCATTAGTTAGAATACAGATAAACCAACACAGAGCTGTGCTTGATGGTGTAACATTAACGGTTTATAGGTTTTTTCAGTCCCTTGATCCCGATTTTAAAATTTTAGATGTGGGTCAGGAGGTACAGCAATTATGAATCAATGATGATGCATAAAAGGTAGTCCATTAAAGCTCTAAGTGGTGCTGCACACTGCAGTTCATTTATTAATGAAAATGCTGATATACTTTTTAAGATAAAAAAAAAACTTTGTGGGGTACTGGTTAGACTGGAATGACTACTGGAAATGGATGTAGTGTTTTACAAACTCTTATAAGGATGGGAAGCAGGTGAAGCTGAGGATGTTAGGGGCTTTTTTCACTCCAGTTCTGCCAAATAGAAGTCTATAGTTGGCAACATTTGGAAAAGTGGGTGGAGCTGGTGAGGAACAAGGGTTTCTGACCCTTTGCCAAAAGTTGCCAACAAATGACATTCAACAAAGGTAAAGATTGTTTGTACATCTGTTTATGAGGCTAAGTAATGATGTGTCATTTATGAATGAGCTTTATCAGCTGACTCTTATGTGAACAATAGGAGCTGTCTACCATTTAAGAGCCAGTTTCCTTTCTTCCTTTTTTTTATTTAATCAACATCCAGAAGCCAAACTGGTACCAAATGAAGAGCCATTTTGGAGCCAAAGAACCAGCTCTTGGCTGAGCAAAACCAAGTGATCCAGACCTCTGAATGGAAACAGATTTCCTATTACAAAGAGCGAGGCTAGGACATCAGCTGAGGAAACACAAGAAAGCTCAGAGTTTACTGTGACAAACTGGACTGAACCAATCGGACCATATGTGTGTCATCTGACTCCGCCCCCCCAAGACTTTAGAAGGAGGCTTTTTATTCATTCCTGCCACTGTGTCTCTGTAAGATTTTTGTTTTTTACTTTTTCCTTGTCCCTACTTTCAGGATATGATTGAAGCTCACAATCTTTTATTTTCCTGGTTTAAATAGTTAACAGCACTAAACTTCAGCAAACTGAGAGCACTTCTTGATGTAGAAATCACTTCCTGCCCTCATTGAAGTTTTTCACTGTGAAAGGATACCATTGATAAAACAGTGCTCTTACCAGGGCTACAATACAGTTCAGCCAGTCAGCAGGCTTCATCTGATCAAGATATTTTTGAGGTAAAATGCACGTATGCATATCAATCATGTCAATCACTGCTAAATTTGGCTGATTTAATGAAGCCAAACCAGAACCAAATGAAGGGCTGTTTGGGAACTGATGAGGTGGCTGGTTTTACTGAGCTGAACTGAATGAGCTGGATCTCTAGAGGTGCCAAATTCTCATCACTATTTGACTGAAATAATAACTTTGCCATGATGATGGATGTTCTAGATCCTAAAATGGTCCTGGAGGAGATAAGGATGGAGGAGAGAGGAGGCTTCTAGAGCGGGGATACACCAGTGTTTCTTCTGTGGAAGTCTGTGAAAACATAATGAAACCTCCTTTTTTCTGCATGGTTCTCCTTCAAACAGCAGATCAGGTTTCCAAGGAGACAAACGCCACACATGGAACAGGTTTCTGTTTCTAAAAGAAGAATAAAGATCCAGACGTGTCAGCTTTGACACTGATTTATTCCCTTATCCCTGCCTCTATACCTCCAGATCATGTTCTGTGAAATCATAGAAACGTCTGAGTGTGCTGTCTCGGTTTGTGTCGCCTCTGTCCTCAGATAATCGATGCTTCTCAGTCCCTGCAGCTTTCTGAAGGGTTCCTCTCCATAAGATCAGAATCCAGAGGCTTTCATACTGTCAGCGCAGATAAAGTCACATTAAGGAGGCATGGTTTCTGTAAAGATGGAGAATATGAAGCAGAAAGCTGTCATTAAAGCTACAACCATCCACTAAAGATAGAATCGACTGTTTTTTCAAGTGTCCTGTGTTTAGAGAGAAATATATAATCATCACTGTTCTCACGACCCCCAAAAGTCTTGGTCTTGTCTTGGTCTCAGTGCACTCTGGTCCTGGGCAAGTCTTGGTCTCAGATGGTGTGGTCTTGAGTACAACACTACTGCTCAGCACTGCAGTCTGATCTCTCCAGGTGGACATGACAGTAAACCTCTACTGGAGACAACGTTCAAGCTCACACTGAGCTCTCAGTAAAGATGTCTCTGGACCAAAAACTAATCATAGTGATGATCACCCTCCCTATTCTCCTGACCTAGCTTTTTCCTCAGATCAAATCTGTGCTCAACGCAACAAGTTTAGAGTCCCTGTCAGACGTTTGGGGACAGAAAAAGATCTACTGCACTAATCTGATCAGTGAAGACCTGAATGAGTGGTGTGTTAATGCAGAGGAGGAGACTGAAGGAGAAAGACTCAGAAGAAAGTTTATGTTCAGTAAAACTGGATTACAGCATTAGTCTCCTTTTTTAATAGAGATGACAGAGTACTGTGTTGATTCTATCACATAGCTGTCTTTTGTCCTCATCGTATATTTATTTTCTGATTGATCTGATCAAAAACAGAGATCCTGTCATGTAAGCAGGTGCTGTTTCTACCTGACCATGTCCTGTTTGTTTAAGCCTCTGTGTCTTTGTGTAAACAGGGATCAGCCTGTGGCCCCCAGTCCCCTCCATCCATCAGTCTGTCTTTTCTTTTCGGCTCCTGTTTGTGAATGCTCTTATCTCCACAGACCCTCGTGCCACGGCGTGTTTACTGCCCACACTCTCACAAAGGGCCAGAGAGCTCTGTGGACTCACATACACAGAGTGGGAGGGGGTCAGCAGCGCTAAGTACACAGAGAGAGCCGGCCCCTCTCTGCCAGGTTTCGATCCCTCTCTTCTTCATGATCAGAGAACAAACAGACGTCTGTTCTTCAGTCTGCAGACCTGCAGAGAGGAGTGCAAACATCAGACTCAAATCAACGTTTGGACAACAGCAGAGATTCATGCATGTTCATGCTGCAAATGTCTGTTTTAGGGGACAACATTAGCTAAAATCCAGCTACCGATAGGTTAAGGTTAGTGTGAATAGAGTGTGCAAACATCTCCCATATATATGATTATTCACTAACATATGTCATGAATAAGTAACATCTGTGAAAAGGGACAAGAAAACATGTGACAAGTGGCAAAAATCAGTTAAAATAGAAAAAAAAACCAGCATAAAAGGGTAAAAAGGGGCAAAAATGGTCAATAAGAGGCATTAATAAGCAAAAAAAGGTTTAAGTGACAGAAATGGGCAAGTGGAAAAATAGGCAAGGTTTTAAAGAGAATCTGCAGAAACGGGCAAAAAGGGTGCAAAAAGTGGTTCTAAAAAGTCACTGAAATTGGTGTAAAGGGTAAAAATGAAATAAAAGTGGTAAAGAAAGGTTGAAAAAAGTGGCGAAAAAGGGTGAATGAAGCAAAAAGCTGCCAAAGTAGGCAGTTGAAAAAATACATGTTACCGAAATTGGCATAGCTACAAACATGTAAAAAAGTGCAAATATGAGTAAAAAAAAAAAAGGGGGGGGGGGTTAAAAAGTGTCAGAAATGGGTGGGGAAAGGGCAAAAATGGGATAAGAGTGGCAAAGAATTGGCGAAAAAGCAGCAGAAGGTGGCAAAAACAGACACAAAGTGGTAAAGTTGCATAAAGATGTTGCAGAAATGGCAAAAAAGTGGGGAAAAATGCAGTCTAACAGAAAAACATTGTGGGCAAAAAGTTGTTAAAACATGTTGCAGAAGTGGGTGAAATAGGACAAGATTGTATAAAAGTGGCAAAAATGGGCAAAAAGCCAAAAAATAGGTTAAAAGTGGCAAAAACATCCCTCATTTCCCATCATGCAAACGTTTCTTTAAATCTCTCCTTTAGTGGAACTCTTTCCAGAACTTTCTGCAAATGATGAATGGATGTGTTTGGTTTGTTTAATGTCAGACTGGTATCTTCATCATCTTGTTTGTTGTGCCTTTTCCTCCATGGATTCCTCTGCAGCTCTACAAGTCTAAACATGCTGCAGGTTTCTGCAGAATCCCACCTGAGAGTTTCCTCTCAGTGAATCTGAGAAACAAAAAGTTAAAATCATATTTCCTTCTTCAGTGAGGAGAAGAAAACATTTCTATTAAACGGCTCCAAATCTTCCAGCTGAAGGTCTGCTCCAGACGCTGACCTTTTCTCTGTTCATTCAGGAGACTCCTCTGTGATTAAAAAAGGCTTAAACCAAACAGAACTGCTCCTCACACTCGGCGGAGGTTTCTCTGACATTTAGCTGATGCTGACAGAAAATAAAGAGCCTCATCACAGTGTCAGAGCTCAGCGGGGCTCATCTTTTCAGAGCTTTGTTTACATCACACCATGAAACGCTGTGAGGAGAGGAAGACTGGCAAATGTATCAAATATCAGTTTGAAAAGGCCAAGATGTCCGTCTTTGGTTCACATACTCTCTGTGGGAGGTTCAGACTGAATTTTATATTCCAGATGATTTCCAATGGATTAAAAAGATCAACTATTTGTATTTATCAGCTGATTTACTCCTTTTGTGAAGGTTTTGCTACTGAGATTATGGTCTCAGCCTTCAGTTTCAAGTCTTCTTCATCACACTGAGATGATCATTTAATGTATTATAGTCACATCTAGAGTAACAGAGGCCAGAAAAAGTGGAGGAGTTAACAACACTCAGAGGGCTGTTTATCTTTGAAGGATGTTTTGTTCATACTGTATTAGATGTATATATATATATACTTTACTGTCTCCAGGGGTGTGGCAGTAGGTTTCACCCTGTGTACATGGACAGCCTCTGGCTTCTATACCCCAGTCATTCCTCACTCTCTCATCTGTCTTTAAGACCAAATCCATTATTCTCCTTAATAATAAAGGCATAAGGAAGACTAATTTTAAATCTATAGTCCTCATGGGGGCGTTTAACTTGTGCAGAAGTGCAAGAAAAACTCCATGAAACTCAAGCTCAACTGGCAACCATAAAAACATGGTTTTTAATTTAGCTTGCCCTTTTCTTTTGCCCTGCCTTCTTTTTCAAATAGGAAAAAAAAAAGCCAAGATGTCAAAATCAAAGTTACAGAACAGTAATCCAAGAGGGACTCCTACATCCACATTAACCAAATTTTTAAAAGTAAAAAATGATTGATCAAACAAAAGTATTCTTCCTGTTTTTTGGTCTGTTTGTATTCACGCAGCATGAACAATGAAGTCTTAGGGAATTTTGGTTTCAAACTCTGGATCACAGACGTCCTGGTGTTTGAGCAACCAGTCTCTGGAGCAGGTCTAACTTCTGTGAAAAGACTGAGACATGATGAAGGTTTGATATAAAGAAATCAGCAAGTTTTCACAGGCTTTTGGCCTTTCACAGAGGTTATGAAACTTGACTCATAGAAGCAGGTTTGAACTCGCCAGCTGATAAAGAATCACTGAGCTAATTTACACTGGTTTGGTCTCCTTAAGTCTCTTTAAGAAGAAAAACAAAGAAAATATCCTTCACTAACACTTTTAAGGGAAAGTCAAATGTGTAACCTTTGTCACTGAGAAGGATCTTATGGACATACACTGATAGATGCCAGACTGAGAGGGCTGTTCTGTGCCATTATGTAAAGGTAAGCACCTGGGCCTCATTCTCCTGTGGGCTCCAAGATTTAGTGGTGATAGGTGGACATCAAATATAAGGAATACCATAGCTTCCAGTACCAGTGCTTCAACATCAACATCCAGGCTCCTCAAGGACCCCATAATGTCTTCATGTGAATCTAATGATAGTACAGTAGATCCCTATAAACAGAGTGGAACTATGAATGATGGATTACTGTGTGGTAAAATGGATCAATAAATCCAAATGCCTGCTTAGAGTCAGAAGAACAGATATGTCACCAATAGTGAGGATCTATCATATTTTTCTAAGTTCCACCTGGACTAGAGACATGTTCAGATATCAGGATGGCAAGTGTTCATTAACTTCACTATATGTGAGTGGTTTTCTGTTTTATGCTCTCTCCCAGTTGCTTTTTTCACATCTTTAAGTCATAAACTCTCACAGCTCACTCTGGGTTAGATCAAACTGAAGCTAACTTTAAAGACTTACTGAACGGTCTGCAGTGAGTCATGCCTCAGATTTATGACTCAATCTTCAAACTCCTGCTCCTGAGCTGCAGAATTCATTCTGGACATTTCTCCATTAAGGTGTAAACTCCTCCTTTACTACCCTGGATGATGAAAACGGTGAAGAATAAAGGAATAGAAATCACATTTCTGATTTAAAGATAAAAACTCGTGTGCTTCTGCACTGCCGCTCTGCATTTCTGGAGAACTTTGATTTCCTGCTTCATGCTCGGTCACCACAAAGGACCAAATTTAGCAACAGCTTTATGGAAATGGAAATGTACAAAGGAGAGAGAGCAGAGCGGGAGCCACAGTCATGCAGGCTTTAACCCTGTGTGACAACATGCTGCAGGCCCTGCGCCCATGAAGGAGATGGTTCTCTTTTTTATGATTTATAACATCCCAAAAGTGTACATTTTGATATGATTCTTGCCAAACTCATTCACTTTAGAAACCTTTTTGATACCACAGCGACAAAAATAAAAGTCCTTGTCATCCAGTATACTTTCTTTTCTTTAATAAGAAAAATCTGCAGTCAGACTCCTCACACCGTAAGTAATACTAGAATTTGCTGGTCTAAAATATTGCCAATGTTTTTATGCAACATAGACAGCATGCACACTCTTTGTGCCAATTTAGATGGCTTAATTCATGCAACTTAGCATAAAACAGACATAGTTTTCAAGCTTTGGTGTAATTCAGAGTTTTTTACATCAGGTACGATTGATTTACATCATGCTCAAGCACAATTGCCCTAACCTGACATGCAAGATGGATTTATTTCAAACATCGTTCTGTCTGTCACATCTCTACAGGCCAATCAGAGCAACAAAACATGTGATGTAGTCACTATCGAGCTGCATGTGCGCAGCTACTGAGGAATAACGCGAAATATGACGACTATAGACATGTCAGTACATGACTTTTGTCGTTTTTGAAAAGAAAACAACTCACTGCTGTTCTTTGTTCTTCTTTTAAGGAAGAAATGTCGTCAAGTTCTGATAAAGCTGGTGCTTTAGCAGCATCCACGCTAATCTTTTCCTCCATAACTGCACCAGCTCTTGCTGCTGCTTGTTTACATCACGACTCTGCTGCGCCTGAAAGTACTGCCCCTTGTCGCTGATTGGTCCTGTCACTTTCTAACTGGGCCCAAACGGGTCAGATGGGAGCTTTGCAAGATGGATTCACCAGCGAAAAACAAGGAAATTGGCGTATCCAATCTGCTTTGCAAGGTTACAATTGCCCTCTTCTTACTTCTTCATCTGCCTTGCAGCTCAGATGATGAAATGGGCCTGTTCTGCACAGATATGATAGTTTTTAAAGAGACAGGAGATGTTTAGAGTTGACTATCCTGCTCCACTCACTGATGAGAGCCCTGTACTTGAGCACAGTTGAATTCACAGTCCCTCATGTTACAAGTATGTTTGCATTCACGTTGACCAAGCCCCTGAAGGTGCCTTTGTCTGCAGCCTGTCCTCTTGACATTTAATAGAACATGAACTAACATCTTCATCAGGGTTAGAATTTCCTCTCTGTTAAACATGAAGATGCATGTTTCAGAGACTTTAGCACTTTTTGAAGTATTAAAATAAAATATGATATTAAATTGATCAAAGAATCAAACATTTGGGCACCCGTACCGTAAAATCTGTTTCTGGTTTTAATAGTAATCCAGACATTATGACACTAGGAGAATATTTAAGACGGTTTTTGGATGTTAAAGCCTTAAGCCAAATCTGAGGGAATAAAACCCCCGCCATGTTGAACATGACAATAAAGAGCGAGCGTGCTGAATGAGCCTCCTCTTTGTGCAGATTACGCTGGATTTGAAGGCTGAGAGCGGAGCTGTCACCCGGGGGGAGCTCATTACGGGGCTGCAGGCCGGGATCTGAAGCATGTCAGCCCAAACTCTGCTGTAATTAATTCCACTCCTTTTGGCTCTTTTTTCTCCTCCATTAATCTGTGTATTTAATTAAGGTCTGCTTGCTTTAACGGCAGGGAGCGAGGGGGAGACAAATGAAAAGTAGGAGCAAAGTTACGCACCATTTGATGTAAAAATCCTCCAGGTCTTTACTCTCCCCGCTCTAACAGGAAGACTGTGCTCCCTCGTTTGTACCTAAATTAATATCTGCTGACACTGGAGATGAAATTATCCCAGCTGCTCTCACAGCACCAGCCCAGCATTATTACACCCTCTATCTGGTTTGGTTCGTGTCAGGTTTAGGGTGCATTAAAGCACTGGTTGCACTGATTTTACAGGGTGTGCAAAGCTCTGTCTGCTCTGAGGTTGTTAAAATGAACTAAAATCGTGTCTTGTTGAAAACTTCAATTGATGTTAACACCAGAGTACCACATTTTCACGTGGATCGTGGGTAGCTTGTGGATCTTTATTAGACATAAGCAGAGATTGTAGGTTGGGAATCATGGCATTAAATAATTTCAAGTAAACAAGGTAAACGGTTGAATATTGTAGATCAACAGTTCATTACTTCTCCATCTAACAGCAGTTATTTTAAAGTTTAACAGACCAGTAGCTTTCAGCAAAGAGGATGGTTTCTATCCTGTTTCCATAGAGTACCCTGATAGCCTGATCTCAGCACTGTTTAACCGACCAACATCATAAAAAAAGGATTTTAAAAAAGGGTTCCAGGGTTGCTGCTTGTTCACCTTCTTGCTCACTTCCTCTCCTCCTATCTTAATTGATCTTTTCTCTTAGCCTCAGTTGTTTTATCGCACATCCAGGAATCTAATCAGATTAGACCAGATGGGGACTAGAGATGAAAGAATAATCTCCATCCATCCATCCATCCATCTATCCATCCATCCATCCATCCATCCATCCATCCATCCAGTCATCCCAGACATCCCTCTTCCCAGTGACAAATTCCAACTCCTGGGGGATTCAGAGGCATGTTCATTGATTGCAGTTGTTAATATCCCTCCCACTTCTCTGTTCTCTATGTTTTCCTGCTCTGATGATCAGCTGATACATATAGTTTATCAACTTGGTTCAGGAATGAAGACCACACCTCTACCTAATCCCATTTTCACTGCCTAATTTATGGAAACATGTCTGACTCAACAATAAGCCTCTGACTCTGCTTTCAAGAAAGCCTCATCTCTCTAACCCTCAAACCCTTAAACCCTCACCCTCATCCCTCTAGCCCTCAAACCCAGAAACCCTTACATCATCCCTCTTTCGATAGTTACCCTCATCCCTCCACCCTTTTCCTCATCCCTCAGTCCCACAACCCTGGCCCTCATCCCTCTATTCCATGACTTCAACCCTCATTCCTCTATCTCATTACCTTTACCCTCATCTGTCCGTCCCTCAACCCTGACCCTTCAGTCCCACAGTTCTGACCTTCGTCCCTCTATCCCATGACCCTTACCCTCATCCTTTCATCCCTCCACCTTGACCCTCATCCCTCTATCCCATGACCTTTACCCTCATCCCTCCGTCCCTTTACCTTGACCCTGATCCTTCAATCCCACAACTCTGACCCTCATCCCTCTATCCCACCCTGGCTCCCATCCCTTCATCCCTCCAACTTGACCCTAATCCCACTACCATTACTCTCATCCCTCCATTTCTGAATCATTACAATTCTGTAAGTTATAAATTCCCAAACATTTTTCTGACTTGCACAGTCTTAGTTAGTGAATGGGTGTTTACATAAACAAAACTATTCCAGCTC
The DNA here is from genome assembly GCF_018320785.1 of Cheilinus undulatus. Classification (NCBI taxonomy): domain Eukaryota; kingdom Metazoa; phylum Chordata; class Actinopteri; order Labriformes; family Labridae; genus Cheilinus; species Cheilinus undulatus. Next base: position 21,625,697 of record NC_054879.1, read on the forward strand.
CTCAGGATACCCCTGATTTTCATTTTTCTTGTTTTTTTTTTTTTTTTTTTTTTCTGCAAAGCAGATTGCATGCCAGGACAGCCAGTCAATAATGCAGATCATCCTCCATGTTTGTTTTTCTTCTGAAGTTCCAGCGAGTTCTGATGTCTATGCAATCTTCTCTTTGAAATTGCCACTATAAACTGCCGCTGTGTGGTCTCAGTCTGGATAAAGTGTCTAGTGTGTGTGTGTTCAGAGGAATATAATGCTTAAAATGGATTAAACTGTCCTTTTGTTTGTGGTTTCCCTCATTCTTAAAGGGGCTATATGTAAGTTTTCTGCTTTCACACTTCCTATATATTGGTGCACACTTTATCCCGATGTGAAGAACGAGGCTCTTTATTTCTTCCTTGTTTGCTTGTAGAAGCCTGTTGAGTCAGATTCATCAGCTGATAAACCAGAGGCTCATTCATACGCAAGGACTGTGCCGTCGTGGACAAGCAACACAATACTGTTGTAGTTTGCCTAATGGTCGGCAGTGTTGCTACACTGATTTTTTTTCTATAAGTTACATATAGCCTCTTTAAAATCAGTTAAGACTCAAATATTATCTAACTAGCCAGCCAAAGCCCCACCACAGCCCCTGATTTTTGTCTGTTGCCGATCTAAAGTCATTTGGCTTCATATTCCTCAGAAAGCATTGGCTGACATCAGTGAGAAAGCATGAAAATGAATTTAACATCCTGGTTTTGGAGTCAAGTCATAAGAATTTTCTGAAATCACCTTATCTCTCATTTCTGGATGTTTTTATCTGTTCAGGTTGTTCTTCTCTGTCCATGTTTGTTTACTAATCAGAGTTTTATCATGGCTGCAGACTGGTAATCTTTGTTCTCATAAGAACATTTCTACCTCCAGGAGATCCACAGGAAGATTAAACCATAAGTCAAGCTCTTATTGGAAATGTAAGACTATTTCTGATGCTGCAGGGCTTCAATCTGTCAAACATGAGGAGTAACAGAATCAGCAGGTCTATAAACGGACACGGCCAGAGCCTTCCTGCTGCAGAACCACCCTCCTTCTCTAATCTGTGTTATTGGAGGTCAAAACAGAAAGAAGATAAACAGCAGCAGTGTTTACCTCCCTCTGTACGTTTTCTCACCCTCCGTATTTTCAGCCTGTTTTTCCACAAACAAAATGCTGATAACGCTCCAAATATGACAGCCTGTCGCTCCTGTTCCTGATAAGAAAACCTCACTATGATGTTCTGTACGGCGTTCTTTCATGATCACAGACAGACACAGCTTCAGACAGAGTGCACGCTTATTTACATTTTATTATTCAGAGTCTTTCCACAAAAGTAGCAGTCACAAAAAGTCACTGATGGATGAGCACTGAGGACAGAAAACAAGAGGAAGATGTAAGATCTGAGAGGATTTTTGGCAAACTTTGGTAGAAAATAGTCATACAAAATAAAGAAAAACAGACCAGAGATAAGGTCTGGTTGTTTTATGGAGGATAAGGCTGCAGACAGGTCATATTTTTAACTCATTAATCAGATTTATTGTTGACAGAAAAACCTAAACTTACTCGTTCTGGAGCTTTCTTTAGTGCTACGTTCTCATCAGCAGATTCACCTTCAGCCACCACAATAACATGTTTAAATGCAGTTAGGAAGGTTGAATTATTGAGTTAAGGCCTTCACTCAGAGAGAGACAGCAAAAAAAAAAAATCTGTGTTGGAATTTGATGCGCCCATCTTTGGTTGTGTTATTTTAACAAATAAAGGAAGTATGCTCTGAAAAAATCACTTTTCACCTTTTTATAAAGTTAGGAGAGCTGAAGAGAGACAGGAAACATCAGGAGAGAGAGTGGGGGAAGACATGCACCAAACAGCACAGAGACCAGGGATAAAACCATAGAGGACTAAAACCTTAGTATATGGGTGTTTGCTCTACCCACTGAGCCAAACTAGTGCCCAACAGAGTCTACACATCCATCATCCATCATTCATCCATCCATCCATTCATGCATCCATCTATCATCTATCCATCTATCCATCTTCCAAGGTGTTCCCAGGCCAGATGAGACCTAGTCCTAGGTCTACCACTGGGTCTCCTCCCAGTTGGATGTGCCTGGAAGACCTCCAGAGGGAGGTGACTGGGAGGCAAAACCACCTTCCTTGGCTCCTTTTGAGGTAAAGTAGCAGCAGCGCAACTTAAAGCTCTCTCCGGATGGCCAAGCTCCTTACCATATCTCTAAGGCTGAACTCAGTCACCCACCTGAGGAATCTCATTTCAACTGCTTGAACCTGCGATCTTATCATTTGGTTACTAGAAAAAAGCTGACTGTGCACTGATATAAAAATGACCAAAAAGTACACCTTTAGTTGAATGCAGTCTGTACTTTTGTGTCTTCTAATGGGAACTGTTGCAAAGCATTTCTTCTGTCAGATGTGACATGCAGCCTGGTCAGCAGCCTTTCCTCTCTCTCCCTGGCTGTTTGTCCTCTCTCTACCTGGAGCACACCTGAGTGTGATCTGAACTCAAAGCAAATAGAGGAGCATGTGGCTGGCACACACTTGTGGAAAGAAGACTCGTGTTAGGAAGTTTTATCAGCCTGATTTGATTTGATTCTTCCCCTTTAGCTTTCTGTCGCATGCATGTTTTGTTTTAGTTTCATCATTAGGTCCATTTTCAATTGCTACAAAAGCACTTTTTATTATAGAAATCCTGTTGTTCAAATATCACTATAACCTAGAGAAATGGCGTGCCTCATGTTTGTACCAATAGTTTAAAGGGTAGAATGTATGGAATACAGGGAGCTGTACAGTTTGCTCATATTTTCACTGTAAAGATATAAAACCAATTTACTATCTATCAATGTTTGGTTAGGTCAAACAGAAGAAGATCCACAGTAACTATCCAAAGAGGGCAATATTCCCCATGCTGCAAAGGATGAAAATGAATCAAACTGAATCTGCTGATGAGAAAATGGTGAAAGCTCCAGGACAAGAGATGATGAAATCAGGTCAACCTCTTACACTCTGTTCAACATTAGTGTCATCAAAAACAGGAAATTAAAATTATTTGTTAAAAAAGCAGCAAAAGTCTCATTTCAAACCTTTTCAGGTTTCATCAGTTGATCAGTTTTCTTTTAAAATTCATGGAAGAAATGTTTTGGCACCAGTAGAGCGAGCTTAATAAGCTCAATTCTGTGTATGCAGCTTTTAAAGGGTTATTCTGGAGTTTATCCACCCTGTACCTAAATTATGGGGCATATTCTGGAGTTCTAGGGTATTTTCTTGTATGTCATGGTTGTTTTGCAGTATGCCCAAGCATGATTGTTCTCCCTCCTCTCTCCTCTCCTGGTCTGCATTCAAATTAGTAACACTGCCCAGTGCTTGAGCGTTCTTGTTTCACAGTCTGATACAGTAGGTGGTATGCATGTGGTTGGTTTCAGGGTTAATGTTCATGGGTGCTGGATTTTCTCGGGAACAAACCCCAGAATGTCAGAATGGAAGAGAGGTCACACCTCAGCCATCTTAAACCCTGAACACTGGAACACCTCTAGGGTGTGTCCTCAGTCCTTTTCTCTACACCCTCTTCACATATGACAGCTCGCCAATTCACTCCACCAACACTGCTAAAATTTGTAGAAAATTTGCTGATGACACCACAGTAGTAGACCTGATCAACAACTATGAGACTGCCCAAAATGGATCATTAATGCCAAATGTGAAACAAGGTTTGATCAGACTGGGTGACAGGGACCAGGAGGGATTGGGCTTGACTTTTATCTCTTTGTTTTAACCTCAGATAAACTTTTTAAAATGGTTTATCATCTTCCATATTTTTCCTTTCATAATCGTGGAGATGATTTAACATGAAAAATAAAATGGTCCTAGAGTTAAAAACAGCAGAATAACCCTTTAAATGTGACAGAGTGAAGAGAAGCACAGTGAGCGATCCTGAAGAAGAAGAAGACGTGACTTTTCTCTGTGTTGTAAAATAAATAAACAGGGTTGACACACGTGCGACCAGGATATTAAAAGTGTCTTTTTTTAAAAAGTGTCTCTGTCGGCGTTTGATCCACAGTTTTTAACCAAACAGTCCAAAGTGAAGCTTTAAAAAACACTGTGCCATAACAAGAGTACAAAAATACACAACTATGCAGACTGGACTATTAAAAGAGTCTGTATGAACGCTGCTGCTCCCTGCTGATTGGCTGCTCGCTACGGGGGCGGAGTCAGCTGTGTGACAGCAGAGTGAGCGCTCAGCTGATCTGCAGCATAGAAAATGTTTCCAACGCTCCAGGAGAGCGAGGTGAGCTGGTGAGAGGCAGCGGGTGGGGTCAGATGGCGTAGTCGTCCTGAGAGGCAGGGCTGAAGGCAGAGCTCCTCAGGGCGTCCAAACAGTTGACGAGGATGAGTGTGCCGGTCAGGTGCTTCCAGCGTTTGGTGATGGGGTTCTTCATCTTGTCCAGACCAAGGTGGAGCTCCTGGATCACGTCTCTGTAGCTGTCCCCGATCTGAGCAGCCCACGTCACCAGGAAGTCGTAGGCTGGCTTCCACATTGCCTGTCGACCACGGAGAGGGAAATGGTTATAAAAATGTCAGGATACTAGAATAAGAAAATTCTGAAAGGAGTAGAAAAAAACTAAAAATATAAAAACTTTAAAACACCATGGCATTGAAAATATAAGTCAGAGACACCTGATACACTGGCAACATTTCAGAGCAGAAATGTCAACGCATTTGAAGAATCAGAGATGCTTATTCACACAGGATTAGTATTACCTGAGGACCTGTGTCCTGAAATATGGTCAGTAATATGCCCTGGAGATTTTACCAACATTATCGATACAGGATTAAAAACATAGATGTCCTGTGAGATTACTAAGTTACAAGAGGTCCCTCGGTAATACTAATCCTGTATGAATAAAGCATTAATCAAAGACTCATCTAAAATTTAAACATCTCACAAGTAAAACTCAGACTTTTTTAAATTCTTATAGCCCTAAATATCAAAAGTCTGATTTAAGATCCCTTTTTTTCACAAACATAAGCAGTAAATCATTCCATATTTTAACCAGCTCCATATTAGAAAGAATAAACCAGGGCTGAACAACTCTGTGAAACCTAATTGTAATTAATTTCACTCATATTGTAGATTCAATATAAATTGCTGTCTAAAGGAAATGATAGTTCTTATGCCATTCTCATTCAGATAAAAAAAAACGGAAGAAAATAAGGAAAGCAGGATTTTTAAAAATAATTAATCCAAAAAATAAATGCTTGAATGTTTGCATGATGTTTAAAGCAGAACATCTCTGCTGCAAAAAAATATTACTTTCTTATTCTGACTTACAAATTAAATTTTACACCTTCTGCAATTTGAAAATTGTAGTAGATCATATTGCAATTTAATCTAAATTTTTAATAATTTCTCAGCCCTAACCCTAAATGTGAATATTTTTTATTTTTACCTCGCTGTCCACCACTCCGTTCTTGTCTCGATGTGGCGCCTCGTACGCGTCCATCTGCTGCCGGGAAACCTTGACGAGCCTCTCTGCGAGCTCCCTCCAGCGCCCAGCCACCTCTACCGCCGTGGTCAGGAGCACGAAGTCCATGACGAGCCGGGCCACAAGTCCCTGACAGTCCATCTTCAAAAGAGCCTGCAGGGGGCGACAACGGGAGGAAAATTGTGTAAATGAACACTGAACAAAGTAGATATTGGACTACATAATAAAACATAGACCATACAGACGTACGAGCTCAGACACCATCAACATTAAACCAGAGCAGAAACCAGTTTGACTTAAACTTGACTCAGATGATTAAAGGTTCATGAGAAGGTTTCCCTCCTCTGACTTTATCCTGGGATTTTTCCAGCGCCTGCTCCACAATCCGACTGTAAATCTCAGCTTTGGACATTTTTCACGTTCTTTCTTTGAGCTGGAAACAGAAATAAGAGCCTCATGCTGCCCTGACAGAAACTCTGAGGATTTACTCTCCTGGTAATACACAAACACAGACATGGGGCTACTCATACCCACAGAGAAGTCTGAAAACATCACAATAAATAAACTCAGCCAGAAGCTACTGAAACTTTACTGATTAAAATAGCAATAGGGCAGATCAAAAACACCAGAAACAGTTTCTGTAGTCTCTACAACATGGTCCAGTATTTCAGCTCAGAGGCCTGAAAGCTAAATGTGTTAATTTCACAGTCCTCTTTTTACCTTTACATTTTTACTGCTTTAGAGCAGCTAAGATGAATTAATTTCTGATAATTATCTCATGAAAAGCAAAAGACAAAGTAAAAGATAAAAAACAATAATGTCAGATTAGAATACATTAAATCCAATAAAGCACAAAATATTATTCATAAAAACTGCCACCTTGTGTAAATGTGCAACTTTGTATTATTAAATTAATTTTTTTATGGCGTATATTTTTATAAACAAATCAAAGATAAATCTCTTCAGGCAGAATTCTGCACACTGACAAAATTGCACAAATAAGTTTGCAACATTTCAGGGCTTAAACATTCAGATCTTAGTTTCTCTGGTGTTTTGGTCGACACAGCAGGTCTGGAGTGGCTGCATGCCAACTGCTGTCAAAGTTTCCATCACAAGGTTTTCGAGAAACCAGATACTCAAAGATCAGTTTTATTAGCCAGAAAAAGTTAGACTGTGTCTCTGTTTAAAGGAAGTTCAAGTACTGAGTAGGGGTCTTGTTTATGAGTGAGGGTAGGATGAGCCTTAGACTGACAGGTGGATTGATGGAGTGTCAGCAGTATGCAGGCGTTGTGCAGGAGTATGAAGTTGCAGGTTTGAGTGGCTGAAATGATTTGGAGGAGGCCAGGGGCAGACCAAAAGCTCAGGAGGGATTTTTTCTCCTGTTAGACTTGGGAACAGCTCAAATTTCATTATTCAATATTCCCCTTTCATTTTGATAAACCAGTGTGTCTAGAGTGAGGGCAAAACTAAAACCAGACCTAGGCTGCCTGCCTGATCGTGGAGGTGAAGTTAAAGCTCCAGTTTTGGCCTCGGCTTCGTGTTCAGGAATGTTTGGAACGACAGGATGTGGAGGAGGAGGGGGAGGATGGAGGGGGGAGTTGGGGTGAGGAATGCAGATGCCCGCTCCAGCAGCCTCTCTGACTCTGAGGATGAGATAACAGAGCAGCTGAGAGCCAATCAGATGAGCTGAAGGTTTGTTTAGGAGCAGACAAAGAGACCTGGGAGAATCAGTACCCATTTTCACTCTTGGTTTGTTTGTTACTTTGTCTTCAGGATGTTTAGAGGAAGAGAAGAAACACCTGTTTCCTCACTGAATAACCACAGGAAGTTCCTGCCAAAATAAAAGAGATCACTTCCAGGCTGACTTAAGGTTGAAGGGTCTGTGAACAGAGCTGCTGTTTTAATGCCAACAGCAGCCACAACCAAGGTTTCAGAACGCAACTCCCTGGTGTATATAAACTTGGCTGAAAAAGTAAGTAAATGAGTTTTTGGTAGATTGTTTTTTTTGTTGTAACAGTGCTTCTTGGTAATAAATCTTGTACCGTTGTAAAGCTATTTGTAAGGAACATGCATTTGTGGGATGAGCAGCAGAGCTGAGTATTTGGGTTGGCCCATGAAAAATGTTTCAGATCTTCTCTGCTAAAGACAAAAGGCTTATTATGCTGTTTCTATTGGCTCTTGGAAGTTGACAATCAGGTGTGTAATTGGCTGATTAGTGTCTGGTATCTCCTTAACCCACAGAAATCTCACTGTTAAAACATGAAAACTGTAAAAGAATCCTGTCCTAATCTGAGCAGCAACTGTAGACCTGGAAACTTTACCTTTAAAAACACAAGCCAGATGGGTTTAACCCCCCTCCATTGTTGTTGACATTGGTGGTACAAGTCCCACCTCTTTTTCAGTTGGCCAGTGAGGGAGTGTTTTCACCTGAGAATGCTGTGACAAAAACAGCTGACACTGAGGGTGTTACAGTCAGGATGCTGAGTACTGAAAAGATGATGTAAGTTTTGTCTTGAAAAAGATGTTTGGGAGTTCAGTTTTTAGTTTAAGGGACTGAGTTCTAAGTTCAGTCGATCTGCGCTAGTCTGAGAGTGGTGTTTGTGGTCAATCTTTGTTGTATGTCGTAAGTATTATCAGCAGGAAAAACAATAAGAGAGAGGACAAGATGAGTGCAGCGCTGCTGTTTTAAAAGCCAGCTGGTCTGAGAGAAAGCACATCATTGGCTCTGTGTATGTGTCAGTATTGTGTAGGTAGATTCCCCAGTGTTTATCCAGAGGCACTGCAGCTCTTCAGCAGCATAAATCATCTGCCCGTCACAATAAGAACAAAATTCCTGCAGACGTTTTTCTTTTCTTTAGATAACGTGAAAATGAAGCAATCACGCCTGAATCCAGAGAATAACAGAGAGAGAGCGTCTCTGATGAGCACCGTGTTTCCTTCATATTCCTTGTGTTTCTGTTCCTCGCTCTCGGCTGCAGGCCGACGCTCCATCTCTCCTCTTCAATCTCCTCTTTATTATTTTTCGATCCCGTCTTCATTTTCCATCTGATTTCCTCCATCTCTCCCATCTGCAGCCCTCACTCTCCGTCTGCTCCTCACTGCTTTTTCATTCCTCTTCCAGTTTGGATGTGAAGCCGGCCTCTCCACCTCTTCACCTCTTCATAAACAGAGGTCAGAGACAAAAACAGGATGAGGAGGTGAGCTTTAAAAAGGACTACCTGCATCGCTTCTATTACACTGTTTCACTGACCTCAAATAAAAAAAGAACCACAGCAGTTATTCCTCAGAGCTTAAGGCCGAGGTCAGACTCCACGTTATAACCACCACTATAACCATGAGGGTTTCAGGACTGTCAGCTCTGAAAAATCAATGCTTTTATCCTGTGTGGTGTGTCATAGAGACAATCAAGACCACAACTGGGACGCCCCACAACCTCCCAACAGAAAGTCCAGCATGTTTGATAGAAGGAGGGGACGTTGTCAGTGACGCTAATGAGGGCACAGAGAGGTCTGTCCCAAATGTAAACAAACCAAACACTGAAGCTCTGAGACAGAGGAAAAGTTTATGGAGCTCTGACAATGACATTGAACCCCTGAGGTTTTATGATGTGAGTCGTTGTTAACAGAAAAAGAGAAAGAAATGGACGTATAAGTCCTAATAATTAATGCACTGTCCATTCGTTGTATATCATCATTATTTCATGTAGCCTAGCGTTAGTTAGTGCAGGACACGGTAGTCATACGTCAAGGTGATGGCCATCACCTCCCAGCTCCCACAGCCAATCACAGCTCTTTCTCTCTTCTAATACCTCCTCCTCCACCTCAGCCTCCTCCTTTAAAACATAAAGCTTGTTGTATCCTCATTCAGATGCATGCTACTATGGATTAATTGCTTTTGAACTAATTTTCTTGTATTCACTATGCATTGTTATAAATGTATCTATCTCTATGGGGGTTCCCAGCCATGTGCTTCATGGAAAGTCAAATCATGCTGCTGACTAACCCAAGGAGCATCTTCAGAGCAGAACTTTCTCCACCAAGTAAAACTGTAGATCCATTTAATAATAAAAGGGTTAAATGTATGATGAGTGTTCCTGACTTAACTGTTTTAAAGCCCATTAAAGGAGAATGCTTGTTCGCATATAAAGAGGTAGATTGGTTCAGGTGTTAACTGAATAACTGACTTTATTCAAGTTTGTCACTAAACTGAATTTTCTTTTTCTGGATGTGCCATCATAACACAACTGTCCACTTGCTAAGTCAGCTAATTAACTTTTATTTAATAACACTTTAAATATTATAATATGCAAGAAAGTGCTGTAGGTGTGCATAAGGCGTAAATTTCTCCCTCTCCTTTGTCCCCAGCGTGTTTACTGACCTTCTAAAACCTTCATGTCCACCACTAAAACAGCTGTAGTATTTGCTGGTATTTTCACTGATGCTGCTGTTATCTGTTGTGGTGAAGTGGGATTGTGAACGCTTCCTTAAGACTCTTTTGACCTGGCTGGATTCTCATCCTCACATCTTTATCAATGTTTTCAAGATGATGATTGCTAAAGTATTTCCTGATATTCCCCATCAGGTGTGTCTCCTCAGTCTGACAGTGTCTGATATTATTTTTTTGCCTGTCGCCTTTTTCTCATTTCTTTACACCATGAAACCAAAATGCTTCCACGCGTCAGATTTAAAAGTCTCTGGAGCCTCCACAGTCTCTAAATCTTTGACACTCGCTCTACTTTGCCGCATCCACCATTTTCACAATGTTAGATCAAGCCAGCGAGTAGAGTGCAAAGGATGACGGGTACACAAGGGCCGGTGGTAACTGTAGTTCCCGCTTCCCTTCACTCTTCTTCACTAAAAACCTGCACTTTTATCCTGAACACCCACATTCTGAAACTGTCACATGTCCTCAACGACACTGAGACGCTTCTGTCACCGTGACAACATGACATTGGTGATACTGTCACATCTCTACATTTTGGTTTACTTTGATGCACAGTGCTGATGTACTTTGAGTTTATTTCCCTCTGTAAGAACTGATGAATGTTTTTATACCAGTGACATGATCAAATTAACAGAACATATCAGACTATAGCAGCATTGATAAACTGATCTTAGAAAATACAGAAAATATCATGTAATCTCTCTGAGATTAACTCTAGTATTACTGCTCTCTTCACCAACAGGCAAATTCCAAATTCTAATGTCTGTGGTTTTGCATGCATGCTGCAGTTTTGCTCTAACCGATGGCTGCTCTTGTCTGCGAGATCTGTCTGAAGCAAAGAGCAGTGGAGTGCAGCCCTGAGCAGCTGGAGATGAGAGAATATGGGAGAACTATGACTTCATACAGGAAGTAGACGTTTGAAGACCACAGCCCATTCACTGCAAGTTTGCCTGTTCTGCTGGATTTCTGACCATTACTGTCGCCTCATTAAAATGAAAATATATGATAAAGTAAAAAATGCTCTGATAACTCATACATGTTCCCACTTTCATATCTGTTCTCTATCCAAATGTGTTACTATGAAGATAATTCTGATTAAAAAGGTTTTAATCTTTATTCCTGAATAAGTTCACTACTTAAATCAAACATCAGGCTTTATTTACCTACTCTAATTTAAGTCTGCTCAGGTTCAAACGCTTAGAGGAATCCTGTCTCTGTTTCTGCTGCAGAGCTGTACGTGCCTCTCCTTCATTCTTCATCTCAGAAATAACTCCCACATTCCTGAACGAGAACAAATCTCCAGAGACGGACTGATCTGAACTTCAGACAAATACTCCAAAAGAGGCAGAGAGACACACCCAGAGAGAGGGAGGACGGGGGGAGGAGGAAGTGAAGGAGAAAAAGAGGAAGATAACGGAGAGAGGAAAATCCAAATTAGTGTACAGAAAAGTTAAAGAGAACAGATCCTCCTCCTGAAATAGTCCATCTTTGATGCTGCTGGGGTTGTGTTGGTTTTGTCTTGTTGCTATTGTTATGCTCCAGAATTTTCTACCACTCTGATCGCTCTACAGATAATTCAGGAGGTCGGCTGTGAGGCTGCCATAGTGCATCCTGTTACTACAGATGTTTCTATCATTTTTTACTGACTACAGGTTTGGACCATCCATAGGTGAAAACCATGACTGAGAGAGATAGAAACTGTGTCCTATAGCAGCCCACTCCTTACTGAAGCATGGTTGTGTTTCATTCTCCAACAAGACCATACCCACATGCACAAATCATACTCAGACCACCTCTTCAAGAAGACTCAGACTTGGTGCCCAAGTTCGCTTACCCTGGCATCAGGTGTAATCAGGGTGGAGTCAGGGTCCCTCATCTGAACCCACCCTACCCTAAGGCTCAATCTTAACAATCTTGGCCCTCCCATTTAGACTTACCCCTATGCACATTTGCATCCTGATTCTAGTGGATGGAGGGGCAGGGTGAAGCATGCATGGCCAGAATGACGAGAGAAACATCACCAAGATTCAAAAACTACATCAACATTCGAGCATCATAATGTAATGCTGTTTCAATACATTAGTCATATAAACCCATCTGATCTGAGTGAATAACCCGGTTGGAAGACTCTTCTAACTCTAACAGGCATGAACTTTTTTTACTTTAATGTAAGTTTTACATCATATTTGGACGTTTTAAAATCTCTTTTGATGGATTAATCTAAAAAATCTCCAGCAGAAGTCTGACACCACATTCAGTTTTCACCTTTAACATGTCAAAACATGAGAGAGAAATCAGGGAGGTTAATCCATCAGCCAGCAGATATTGTGTGATTGTCAGCTGACAAAATGACTATGGAAGCCAGCAGGGTCGAGTTTATCAGCGTACCTGCAGGATGGGATGACTGTCACATGGTTTACAGACTTCATCTGAGCTGGAGGTAAATGCTATACCAGCAGAGTCCAACAGTAGTGATGTCTGAACACTGAGACATTTATCATTTCAATAGTCAAATACAGCAGTAAACTCATGCAGACAGTATGAATAGTAAAGGAGCTTCATGTACTGCATGTTTTTTGTGTTAGTGTGCAGGAGTTACCTGTAGTTTATCACTGATTTATGCCTCTATCTCACACCTGTCTGTACAAACAGATGTAGTTGCTAATGCCATTTGTTCCAGATTTCTTCTTTTCTTTTTTCCCTTTAACCCAACAATATCTGTTTGTGTTTTTACCCCCCAAAGTCTGCAGGATTATAATTCTATAAACCTAAAACATCAGCAGTATGAGGAATGAAGGCAAAATTTCAGCAGAAATGATATTTAACAAACAGATCAGACTGAACAAACACAGCTGTGAGTCCTCGCAGCAGATATTCAGGTCAGATGTTTAAATGTTTAAAAACCACAGAAGAAACAGTATGAATGAAACTAGCTGAATTATTAACCACTTATTCATTGTCTTCTTCTGCTGCAGCTCAGCGCTAACACTGAAACACTAAATATCAGTGTTATGGAGCACAATTCACCTGCAGCAGGTAGCACCGAGCTGAGAACAGGGGAGGGTATGTGGGGGTCAGAGAGGATTATGGGAAGTCTGCAGGCGCCTGGACGTCGACGTCTGGAGCTTCTGTTTAGTTTGAGAACAATGAGGCAGGAAACATCTGCACAACCCAGATCCAACGGACATACAACAGATACTTTAGAATGACCCAAAACAGCAAAAACAATGACACAACACCACAGAATCAACCAACATACCCTAACAGGATCCGTTATAGTGACTAACGACAAAACAACACAACATCTACACAAAATAACCCATGTGATTGGCTGGTTGGTACTTGCCACAATGAGCAGTTAAAAAAGGTCTACTTAAAAATGTACCTAAAATCATATACATAGATGTAAATATACCCTTAAATTTAAAAATATATATTTCAAACAACATGCCTGTAATCCTGTGGTTATGTCCCATATGAAAATATCATGAGCTGCAGTCTAAAGTCATAGAATCATTAAATCTTGTTACCATTTGATTTTTTTTAACAAAGTAATCTTAAATTATTTTCTTTTCCTTCAAGGGCTTTAAAGTGTAGTCATTTGAACAGTTTAAATAGCTATGTGTGTGATGTATTAGAGCATACATCTGGAAATAAATACTGAATTAAGGGAAAAGAAATGCTTGAATTTTTAAGATTTTCTAAGAAAGACTTTCAAAGATCCTTAAAGTTTTAGATAATCAAGTCCTAGAAGATTTTTTTGAGAATTCAATTTGAAAATGACTTACTTTTTTTTTTTTTTTTTTTTTTTAAAGAGAGTTTTTAAACTCTTTTTAAAATACCTGGGTTTCACATGATTGAGTTTTGGTAACAGGGTTGCACCAAACACTGGATACTAAAAAAAAAATCCAAGAAAAATGTTGTCTTTGATGCCTGAGCAGGACCATCACATTTTTGATGGGTTATTACCTGCAGATTTTAAAAAATATATTAAAAATGTGCACAACAAAAAGTTGATTTTTCAAAAGTTTTGGCAGCTAAATTGTCCTCCAATTCTGGAGTGACCCTCAGAAGTGACAATTTTAGTGTAGACATCTCTGGAAGCCATCAGAGCTGACTGAACCAAGTTGTAGCAGCTTAAATCAAGACGTCTGATGATGTTTCTTGTTCTGTTCAGGAAATTGCAAACTGCTGTTTTTCTGGGCGTGGCAAGCTGATAATTGTGAACAGTGAAATTCGGAATCTGGTTTTCATAGGCTTTAACGGCCTGCAAAAATGTGTTCAGAGTGAAATATTTCATTAGATAAAATCATGCTAAACACTCCTTTCTCACCTGCCATCACCTGAGTGGGATGCACACTGCTATATGAGCTAATCCATGAGAAATCCAAGGCTGCAACAGTTAAATGTCTGAGTGGAAAATAAATGATTTTCTGCAGATGTTTTCTTTAAAACAGCACTGTGCTAGCAAAGGATTTTTGTGTTTACATGTGCCTTGAAATAGCTCAGCCAGGCTACGATGGTGATGTTAACCAGGGTTCAGTGATGAATCACCCTCGTGCATCCTCATACAGTTCAATTTTATACATTATCATGACACTTGGAACAAACAAAGGGAAAACAATGAAAACGCAATTCTATCCTTCTACTGTAGAGTTATTGTGCAGCAACTAAAGGTAAAAATCACTTCATGCAGTCATTGAGTGGAAGCCATGCATCAGCTCATCCTGTTGCAGCACCATGAAATGATTTTTACTGTAGATGCTGCAGAGTGGCTTGTCATGAATATTTGGTGTAAACTGAGGTCATTAAGTTAGAAATGGGACTGAAATGGGACCACTGGTAAACAGCCTCCAAATGTCAATGAGCTCAAAGCCTCCCATCCACAGTTTTCATGACACAAGATTTTTATTCCTTGATTTACAAACAAAATCAATCAATATTAATTCTCCAAAGTGGACATCCAAACTCATGCTGACTGCACACAAACACTGGCAGAGTTTCTGCAGGGAAAGTGTTGCTTAAGATCTTCTGCAGTTCAGACAACATGATGATGAATTCATTCTTTTTCTGCTAGGGTTTTACTACCCTACATGTTTTTTTTATCTTTAGACCAGTTATAAAGTATAAAACACTAACAGCTAATTTTGACCCAATGATTAAACTCTTATTTTATTATGTGTGCCTCTGTTTAGATCTTGTTTCCAGATAGCGTTGATGAGCTTCTGAATCCTCACTCTTTGTTTCTGTCAGCGTTTCTCTCTCTCGATGAGACTTCACAGCCATCGTTGGGCTGATGTCAGAGAACAGACTGTAATTTGCGTGAGGTTGTAAACACTGGTTAGAACCATTTTTAGACACTGCAGCACGGAAAAGAAGATAATAAAAGGTGGTGAGAGAAAATACAGTGTCAGAGCCAGTCGAGGCTGCAGCGTTCGTGTCTTGAGTCCACATTTGTTTTTGTGTTTCTTCTGTCAGGATCACCCTGAAACTACCGCTCACGGCATGACGGCTGAAGATAATTAGAAACCAGGGAGGAAACCGTCAGAGAAACACAGACCTGCTCTCTGTTCCTCATGAAAAACAGGGGCGTTTTTACATGAGATTGTTTTATACTGTGGCAGGTAGGATTGTTCCCCTTTATTCAGATCGAACCTCAGAGAGGTTTACTTTGCATCGTTTTGTTTTGCTGTTTTTTTTTTACTGAACATTCAGTCCACGACAGACCGTACCAACTTGACCATTCCTAAGAACATGTGGCCAGAACGTCTTGGTGCTTTTCTTCTGTTGAACCAAACCCAAGCTGAACCAAGACCCAAAAGCCAAGGTACAGACCAGACTGTGACCTATGGAAACCATGACACCCCTAGTAGGAGGCAGTATACATGCAGTTTGATTGTAAATCCACCACAAATGAGAAAAATACGAAGAGTCCATCCTAATTCTAGGGATGTCTTCATTATAATAGTTGCCAACAATGCACCTTTTCCTACTTCCACAGCTCCCTACAGCTCAGAGGATGGCATGGACCCATGCAGCATGGATACAGACAGGAGATATTTAGGACAGGTGACTAAAGGATGCACTCACACTGTGCAATCCATACTGTGCCTGGGCACGTTTCAACCTAAAGTCCAGTACATATGATGACATGATGTGGATGTGATGTATTCAGATGTTCATGAAAAGAGGGGCGATTTTGGTAAATCCTGATTTGCAGTATTAAAAAACTGAAATATCTTCAAAACAAGTATCACCCACCTTTGTAATTAAAGTAAAGGAGAATGTTAATATATGTAACATTAAAAGATGAGCTTCAGAGCGCACAAACACCAGCCAGCAGCTGCACACTCAGCAGACACTCTGACAGACAGAGAGACACTGAAAGAGACCACAGGATTTTTCTAGAGAGTGACAGAGAACTATGCATTTTGTTTCATCCGAATTAACACGTTTCCAAAGATTTTATCAGAGAAACATCTACGCACAGCTCCAGTTAGACATTTTGTCCTATAATGGAGCCCAGTCCTGTCCATATTTCAGACCAGTTCCTGTCATAGTCCAGTCTTAACTAATGTGACAGATTTTTGCTTTGTAAAACAAAACATCTTCCCTTGATTGAGCCACAGACAGCTGCTCGCTGGATAACCTTCATTCGTAACTGACACTTTCCCACATATTCAGACAAGTGTGTGCCTGGGTTAATGCCTGACTGATTTAATCCCTGATTTATAGAAAAAAAAATGTCGCCAAGAAGCAAAGTTGTGTTCTTGATCTCCTTCATTTGATTTTAAACCTGAACATTTGATCCTAATCTGGACAGAGGACACAAGAAGTCCGCTTGTTTGGTTGAGGAGCAGCGCTATAAGGCTCCAAAATTACTCAGAGAGAGATAACCCAGTTCATGGCACATGCAGGGATGTCAGGAGGATTCAGATAGTGTACACACAGAGGAACAACTGTAGAGGCTCATATGAGTTTAAATTTGGGGTTTCATTCAGCAGGAGAAGTCTGGAGCTCTATGAGCTGATCAGGATCCGTATTAGGCGCTCTGGTGAGAGATAAATCTCTGCTATGACCCTCTCTCTCTCTCCCCTCACTTGACTATGTGTTAACACACTGATCCCAGATCAGGTGAAATACCCCGGTGTCAGATCAGATATTGTAGATGCGTGGAGTATCTGTGCTCAGACCTGGATCAGTGAGCAGTGTGAGTGCAAGCCAAAAGGGGGACTGGGGAGGGGGGGTCTGATGGCTTAGTATGAGTACAGATTTCCAAGTGTAAGTGAACTCTAAAATTCTGCTTGCTGATGAGTACTCAGGCGGTTACTTTACTAGAACTCATTTGTTTGTAGTGATACTGACCAAAGAAGCAGACTAATGGTTCAAGTGTGCCTGGATCCAGATCCAGCTCCCTGCTGTCAAACCAGTCTAAGATGTGCATTTAGCTGGCTTTGTTTTGTGTGGAGTTTAATGTCAAATAAAATAATTCCTCTAAATGTTCTGTTTCTCAGTGCTGATGATTTACTGCCATCTTCTCCTTAAAAACAGACAGACATCTTCATATTTATAGCAGAAAGACCAAAAGAGAGCTCCTCTATGCTCAGACAACTGAATGTGTTCTTTAAAAAGCTTTGTCAGTACCACATGAACACAGACGGCGAAGAGTGTTTGTTCTTTTTATAGATTTTCATCCTGTCTGTGTTAACAGCCTCCTGTGTGGCTGTTAAACCGGTTTAAACCTCTTTATTTATGTCAGAACATTAAAACTACACAGACCAAGACGCCATCAGTCTTTTTGAATGGGGCTCTAACTCCACACATGTTACAATCTTTTGTTTTTACTATGAGTTTTGAGGTTTTCTTGTATTTAACAAGGTTAAAATTCACTTTACCAGTTAGGCTGAGAGACTGACTCGTGACCAGTCCAGGATATGACCCTGATTCTGGTTCAGTGATGGCTGGGGTCAGCTCGAGACCCCAGAGACCCTGAACAGGGTGACTGGTGTAGACAATGGATGGATGGGTAAGCAGGGGGATTTTGTTTAAAGAAGATAAGTATTGATGGGTCTTCTGTTATTATCCAGAATATGTAAGTATTCATTAATGCTTTTATTTTGATAGGACCACTCTGGCATCATGTGATGGACAGAGAAAGGTGAAAGGTTTGTGACATCATGGTGAATAATCTAATCCACTGTAGAGCAATTAAACCAGATTATCACCACATAAATCATATGTTGAGTTTTACCAGCTGATTTGGGGATAAAAAACCTCTACTGAGGAGCCTCTGTCTGACTTTCCAGTCAAAGCTGAACTTTTCTCTCATTTGTGTATCAGTGGAAGATTGGCTCAGTCAGCCTTTACCTGGAAACACCTGCCACTCTGGTTCCTATACATTCTAAATCTACATGCTGTGAATAAGCGTAGAGGCTCTGTTTCACTCACAGGTTTCCTTGGCTCTCAGCTTTGATTCATATGTACATAAAGATAGAAAATTATCGGAGCAGACAGAGATCAATCTGATTTGTTAGATCAGCAAACAGCACTCACACAAACATTACAGCAGCCATAGAGAGACCACCGAGAATTGTGCTGATCTCCAAAGCTCCTCAGGTCCTGATTAGACCTCCGTGCCTACACAGCAGATATCGACTGACAGCCCCCCTCTGCAGGATCAACGCTCCAGGCTGTAAAGCCAAATGCCTGGAGCAGCAGAGAGGAGATAACACAAAGACAGACAGAGTTCTGGGAAGAAATCCTCCAGCAGGAGGATGCAGACACAATCACAGCTATCAGCTCAGACATGAGGACAGAAGACCAGGGCTGGGAGATATGGACCAAAACCCCGTCTCAGAGTACAATAGCGTCTGGATATTATTTCAGTAAAGAAATAACAAATGACTGTCCCCATAGGAACTATAAACTCTGGTATGACTGTGTTTGAATCAAACTATACTGAATCCACTTTTTCAAAAGTTCCCAACAAAGGACTGTCATTTGGGGAGAGATTGTTGGTATATTATATAGTATATTTATTAGTGCTGTCAACTGATTAAAAAAATGAATCAAGTTAATCACATCACTATGCTTTGTGACCCACTTTTGGGTCCCAACCCACCAGTTGAGAACCACTGATTTAGAGGATGTTGTCATGTTTAAACATCGGTGTAACACTCCAACTCTGCCTACATTTTCTCTCCTCAAAACAGATCAGCGTTTTTCTAACAGGTGACTCCTCCTGCCTAATAAAAACACTCCTCTCTGAACAGTAGATGCCAGCATTAAATTGACTGGACACAACTTATTATCAGTGGCTACCAACATCTGTTCATGCCAATGGCTGGTGTTTAGTAGGGCCAATATCAGCCAATACTGATGTTAAACTGATGCATCTGTGCAGCCCTACCATGCACGATTAGCAGCGACTTCAATACTCTACTCACTGATGGGAACCCCACATCTGAGGATGGTTACATTCATATCTTTCATGGACTGTGCCTGAATACACATGAATCAAGACCTAGACCACCTCTTCATATGTACTTAAGTACACTTGTGTTCATTTGGACCAAATGAACTGGACTCAGTGGTTGATTGTACTCTAATCCAGGCCCAGGTCCCTACTATGGAACCAAACAAAAAAGATGAAATTACAAAGACAGTGTGATCCTGAGTCATACAGTATACTTGACTTTTCTAAATTGCACAACTTGTAAATATTTGGAAGATTGTGTAGAACTAATTAGAAGCTGTGAAAACTATAATTTTGTGCAGTTTAGACCCTTTCCAGAAGGATTCCTGCAGTTCCTCATGATTAAAAGCAATAAAATGCCCAATACTGGGTGTGTAGGGCCTCTACTATTGTTGCTGTGGTATCAAACAAGTATATATATATATATATATATATGTCATCTGATTTTCCTATTATTATTAATGCCTCTTAATTCCAACGAGGTAAATCAAAAATAATCCATATTTAGACTAAATATTTCAAATGGATTTTTACATGATCAATAAGTTACTACTAAAATAAACCATATAACCATTCATATTTTCCTACTCTTTATTTCATTAAAAAAACATCTGTCTTAAAAAATCTGGTATGTTTCCTAGCCCCACAAGAGACACAGCACAGACCCACAATGTAAAAAAGGAACCGTGATTTGCATTTTTCCAAACAATGACTCAGAGAAAATGCAAAGTCAGAGCAGCAGAGGAGGAAGCCAAAGCTGTAACTCACCGTCAGGAGTTCTTTCTGGAACGACTTCCTCTCTTTGCTGTCGGCGTTGTTGCAGTCCTCCTTCAGCCTCTCCAGCACAGATGCCACCCGCTCCGGCTCGCTGTCCAGCTCTGCCCGACAGAAGTGAGTCAGCGGTAGGTTCACATATCCCAAAGCATCAGCAAAAGCTCTCCAGTTCCCGATGTTCTCCATCAGTATTGTCCTTACTGAGGCGTAGATGTACGTGAGGAACTTGCAGGGCTTCAGTATCTGCTCCAGTAACAAAGACGTGGTAAGGTCTGGCCCACTGAAGTAGATGGGTTTAACCTTCCCTACCACCAGAACGTTCTTTGCATGGACAAATCCCATCTTGCCCTGATAAAATCCGATATACCACTCTTTAGTCCACAGCTGGCCCTTTAGTTTGATCTTTTCCTCGCTCAGCAGCGCCACAAAGTCTCCTTTTTTGTACTCAAGAAGGTACTGATTCTTCGTCTGTCTGACCACAGTTTTGATTAATTTTCCAAACTTGAGATTATTTATCCTCCGGTCCTGAAAAACTGGGTATTTGGTGGCAATGGCGAGAGGAGACAACAGAATTTTACCCACTTCCTTTTTCTTAAGAAAGCGTCGTTGCACAGATGTCTTTGGGCCAGCTTTGGGTGGAGGTGTCGGTGTTTGGACGCAGAACTGAGCCAGGATACAGTCCTGGTCGTCTTTCACCTGGATTCTTAATGTGAAATCAGAAACATCCTCTGCGTTTCGTGATGCGATGACGTAGACGAGCCGGCTAACCTTTCCAAGTTTAACCTGGAAGCCTCGCACCACCTTGGCCTGGTCACTGGACTTCACCTCATAGTTGGCCATGTTGGAATAAACGTCCACCCGAAGGTCCTGCGGCCTCGACAACACAAACTGATGTTTACCCCACAGCTGGAGCACCACTGATGGAGACGACTGCATCTGTTTACTCACATCACTCACCAGTAATGTCTTTGGAGCACAATCATGACCAAACAATGCCACAACAGTCTTAAAGGACGGGTGGATGTGTTTGGGACCATAAACCCCTAAAGTGATCTTTTTCACCACATGATCCCAAACAGTGGAGTCTGCAGATAAAGACCGGGACTGAGCCACCACACACACGTACATGCATGGCTCCAGGTTATCTAAGCACACCTGGACCGTGTCTCCATACAGGTATGCCTGAGGAACTGGCGTGTATGGCCCCTCTTTACAGTCACTCCTCACACAGAGGATTTCAGTGGTCTGCCGGCTCTCCTTCTTAACCACCACGGACACCTTCATCTCCAGGGTCACGGTGGTTTTGGTCTCCATATTGCTGAGTTTTATCTCCACCACTGGGCTCACGGTGGTGCAGCGGTCATTGTTCAGCTCCAGTGGTGGGTCCAGCAGAGCTTTGATTGAGATTTGCTGGGTGTCCCCTGGGGCCACATGGCCCTCAGGTATGTGGACACTGATGTTGGTGTCTGGAAGCTGGACGGCACCACCTGAACTGTCCAGCCTGCAGACGATGTTGGTCTCCACCGGCTGGGTTTGACCCCAGCCAGGATTCTGACCTAGTGAGTCCAGGTCGTGACAGGACCTGGCGAGCTTGCGGTGGGTGAGCCACGCTGTCCTGAAGTCCTCCCTGCTCTGGAACTGTTCAGGAGCAGGAGCTTTGAGGCCTCCAAAGAACCCAGACGTCTGAGGGGTGTCAGACTGAGCCTGCAGGATGGACAGCTCCGACAGACTGTAGGAGCGTTTGCTTCTAAAGAATGGGTTGTCTCTGCGCAGTGTTTGGCCCATCCCCACATTCATGTTAAAAATACCACTGCCAAATCCGTTGATGTCTGCGGTGCTGCTGGTGGAGTTTGGCACTGATGGAGTGAGCGTATCAAACAGGAGGAGGTCCACTGATTTCTCGTTACTGTTCTGATCCAGCGAGCTCTGAGGACCTCCATTTAGGAAAGGATTTGTTGAGGTATGAGTTGACCCAAAAGGATTTCCATTCTGAAACGTGGTTGGCTTCAGAATCACTCCTGCCCACTCTCCTAAAAGGTCCATCTCTTTGGCTGCTTCCTCGTTACATTCCCCCACTGTGTCGATCATCCCGCTGTCACTGAATGAGGAGTCTCTGAAGTTTATGGGCTGTACGTACGCTGCTGGGATGTAACCCATCTCTGTGTTGTTGTGGGCATACCACCACTCCCCTCCTGTAGAATCCAGGACGTACAGCCGGTCTCCTTTGGAGAACTTTAACGTGGTAAAGCTGGAGGGGCAGTAATCCTTGATTGCAACGACTTCCCTTGCAGCACCGAAGGAGGCTGTTGAGTCCAGTCGTAAGGCACTGGGAGAAGGCACTGAAAGAAGGGAACAGAGTTAGAAGGAAGAGGATATAGGCAGGAGGTAATTAAATAAGACTGGGCAATTTTGGACTCACAGAAACTTACATGATTAAATGTGCCTTCTCAAGAAAAACTAGAACTACCATCAGGCAGTTTAATGCCACTGTGGCCTCACTACCTATGGATCAGGGTTCCCCAGTTAGTTTTTCCTGGGGTCCAAAATTTTTCAAGGACAGAAAGCCAAGGGCCAAACATGATTTCTTGGATGTTCACACCCACACACTTTAAAATGGCAACCTGTATAAGTACATGTTTGAGCCACAACAGTCATTCTTATGCATGTCCGTTCTCTCTGAGTCCCCCTGACTTCCCTGTGCACCTCATGAAGTGGTGCATCTCCATGCGTAATTATGTCTGTGAGCTGCATGAAGACCAAAAATGCTGATCTCTCATGTCATAGGACAGCCTGTTTCCAGGTTAGGAATACATTTTCAGTTATAAATAATTTGTTTTATCGTTACGAGAGTAATTTTTTACCATAACTGCACGTCTTGTTGACATAAAATTACATCTTATGTAAATAAATGTAGATGATATTAGTTTGGCATTACAGATTCTTTATAATGAGGGATTAAATCAGGCTGACATTGAAATGAATCACCAAAGCAAGATATATGACTGCATTTGGAGCTGACGGACAGGGAAAGTGTTTGCTTTCCTGAGAGCAGCTGTTTTAATCCCCCACAGGGATAGAAGTTTGGTTTTACAAGGCAAAAACCTTAGACATTTGTTAAGGTCTGAGATGCAGAAAACTAGTCAGAGGTGCGGGAAGGGCTGGACTCTATGAGAGTCCGTGCAGCTGTGCACGGTGGTTAAATTCTTCATTTTCAACAAAATAATCAATATTAGATTAGACAATAAATACTTCTTCAGTTTTAAAAATCATGCAGTCTGTATCAGCCTCTTTTCGGGCAGCATGTTTGCAGAGTTAAGGTGATGAAGCACTCTGCTGTGCATCTTTTTTACGATGCTCCTCCCTGCTCTAAAGAGAGTTCATATCTAACTCCTTTATTGCATAGTATTATGACCTTTCCTTGCTATAACTATAGAAAAATCATGATAAATGAGTGAAAATTTGTATTTTAAACATCTAAGAGGCTAAAAATTAAAAATGAATATATTTTTTAAAATTTCCATCTTTTTTTTCCAAATGTCTCGCCAGATGAGATGACACCTGCTGGCGGGCCGGAAGTGGCCCATGGGCCGCCATTTTGGGATCGCTGCTATAGATGGTGCTCCGTTTGTAGTCATGGCAGTCTAGAGCAATAAAAACAGGCTCTAATTTCATGCACGTGCCTCACATGCATAAAGACGGTTTATCTCTTTAAAGGCTACGATATTGTCCAAGGATAACTTCAAACTCAGACTTGACATGGTGCAGAGTTAGAGGACAATCCCTTAAAGGAAGAGATCACATTCATAAGAAGGGGTTAAGCATGAGGCTAAGTGACCCTTGACCTCCAAAACTAAGTCAACTGAATAAATCAGTTTAAATTCTGATTGAACTACAGAAACACTTGCTGACCTTTAACATCCGTCAGACTGGCCTCTGACACGCCCTCACTTAGGTCGATCAGCGTCCCCTCTGATTTACAGCGAGGCAGAGACGTGTTGTTGGTGGCCGTGGCTCTGATTCGATGGGCGGCCATGTTTGTAGCCGTCACTGAGCTACACACGGCTTCTTTGAACTCCTGTGTTGGGTTTCCTTTAGGAGTGACCGAGTCAGATGTCAGCAACCTCCCATGATCTCTGAAAGACAGAAAACATGAAGAACACATCAAGACAGGGAACACTCCATTTTCCACTGAACAGGGTAGTCACAATGACAGATATTTGAACTTTGATATGACTTTGGTTCTGCTGATTTCAACATAGATTCAAGTTTTTTTAACAAAGAGGACTTGCTGAAAAATTGAGGGTGCAGATGAGGATGAGAACTGTTCTGCAGCAGCTACAGCCAGTGTCAGGAGAGCGTGCTACTATCAGAACAGTCAGAGATTTCTTTATCTAAGTCTGCAGTCAAAGGAACCACATTTTGATTTGATTTATGCACAATGCTGATGTGCACTGAGCTCATGTTCACCCTTGTAAGACCTGCTGAATGTTTTTGCACCACTGATTTTGGAAATAAATTTAGATTTTACATCACAGAACCCATGAGACTTGATGACTTTTTAATTTAGGTTTTAAAAATAGCAGAACCGAATCCTCAAGGGGCAAGGTTCTGGTCCTACTCATCACCATATTCAGAAAGTCAAGTGGACTTCATTGGATGTTTGCAGACGATGTCACATCACTGCTAAGAACTTCCGATGGGAGGCAGGAAGGGATTTCTGCATACAGACAAGCTATCTGCTCCTTTTTTACTTTCTTTTGTGAAGAGCTACCAAATTTCCCCCGTATTGGGCTGTTTATGACTAACATTTGCTCACATTGAAAATAATCTTGAGCTACGTTTTAATCCTGAAGGTGGTGACACAACAGCTCATGGAAAAACGGCAGCAGAGTCAGACAGCGTTCACATATAGTCAGTTTCCACCAAGCCGTCAGGTTTGGTCAGCCCACTTTGCCCCAGTACATCCTGATCCTTTTTTTATTTCCACAGCTCATGTTCATCCAGCCTTGCTCTGTGTGATGGGAAATCCTTCTCTTTTAAGAGATCTGGATCATTTGGCTAAGCTCTCTAACAAGATCCAGCCTTCAGGCTCCTTAAAAGCTCTTCATTTGGTACTAGTTTGGCTTTTTAAATGCAGATTCAATACCAATGAATAGCAGTGTAAAGATAATCCAATATGGATTGGTTAACCGATCTTGACGTGAGTCCCCGAAGATGTTTTAATTTGACTTTTCAATATTATTTTAACCCCTTGTTCTCCTGTACTAGCAGACACAGAGCTCTGTCCATCCAAATCTCTGTGTAACTTTAAATTTGTTTCAATTTGTGCTTCTTGGGAAAATTTGATATTTAGTTTGTACTGTTATTGGGATTAATAATGCTAAGGACGTTACAGGTACAAAAAGATGAACATTTACCAGTAAATACTCATTTTAATATTTACCTTCCAATTTAATGTCAAAGTAAGACAAATGGGCACCTGGGTGTGATGAAAACTTTCTTAAGCATAATTTCTGAATGTTAGCAGAGGAGGCCTGGCATTTAGTCTGTTTTATAAATAAGATCAAATAAACTTACCGGTAGATTGTTATGAAATTATCTTGTTTTCCCCTTTTTTGCTAATTTTTGTTAAAGCAAAAAGTTATTTTAATTCTATAGTCAGATTGTACTGGATCGAATCGGACCAAACCGAATCGAATTGGATCGGACTGAATCATACTGTATTTAAATTAATCGTCAGTGAATCAAATCGTAGTCTGTGAATCGAGATTCAAATCGAATCGTCTTGAGAAGGAGAGATCCACACCCCTGGTGATGAAGGATGGAAGAAAGGGAGAAGTGGCTCTGATACAGGAGCCAGCTCAAAGAACACACTCAATCATGAACAATACATCATTAGTCTCCATCAGTCTCATCCCCACAAGGTTTATAATCTTAATAGTGTATCAGCGTTTCCATTAAAAGCATGATTATGACCAAATGAGGGAGAAAAGCTGTTAAAGAGACTCAGCTAGCCTCTTAGCTCAGTCCTAGACTCCTCTAGACTCTGGTCTCCCTTCATCTGTCTTGACCTGTAGTAGGAGGTCTGCAGGACTAACTAATCAGTGATCTGGGCCCTGGTTTGCATTTGTTTTAGTGTGTGTTTTATGTCTATAGCTTTGGTAATTGTACAGTGTCTTGTCTTAGCAAAGAGGAAACACTTATAAACGAGATCCTTGATCTTGATCTGAGGTTCTTCCTGGTTGGATAAATCTAAATAAATCAAAGTCAGCAGTTTAAACTGTGGATGTGAATATGCAACTGAGTTAATAAGTCTCCTAAAACTCTCTGACCCTCTCAGGAGTTTTTATTCAGAATCAAACAGCAGTTTAAAAATCAACAAAAACAGAATAAATGAAGATTTCCAGCCGTGATCAGGCTGATGTCTAATTATTCTTCATAGATATGAAATGGTTTATTCATCACATTAGTTCATCCCTCTTTGATGCATGATTTATGTGATCTTTAACAGCAGTAAACTCCATCTTTAAAGAGTTTTCTCTTTAAATAAGCTCAGAGCTGTTGACTCTGATCTTGTTGGACTGAAGTTAATACTAAACAAACATCACAAACTATCAGTGCATGTTCCACAGGACTTCTACTAACCTCTAGATTTGTTTAGTGACTTTTTTCGGCCAAGTGAAAATAAAACAGATAAAGGTGGATGGAGGGAACCTGCAGAAATACATCAGAACGACTGGACTATGAACCACTACACAGCTGTGACATACTTGTGGTGCGTTTTAACATGTGGCACCAGCTTGGATCAACTCGACTGGACTCTAGTTCCAGGCCCTTTCTTTTCCATTACAGTATACTTTGATAGTTCCTCCTGGATGCAGGCAGGGTTATCATCAAGGTGGATGCGAATAAAACCATGAGCATGTGAGACAGTCTATCTGGTGGGCTAGGTTACATATAAAGCTTGTTTTGTTGTTCACACATTAATGAATTCAATTTTCCAATCCAAACAAAAAAGGTTGTTTCCCCCCCCACACGGCACTGGTTCTTTTGTAGTTTCGTGTAGACCATTATCCTCATTGCTCCAAGTCTGAGCCTTTTTCCTTTCTGCTTGTCTTCTTGTCATCATTACTTTCTCTGCCATTCATTCCCTGTAAAGCCATCAGATCATTTTAAAATGTGCAGTATCAAATAGTACCGGCTGTATGCCCAGTATTAGAGTAAAAAAGGAGGCTAAAGGAGTCTAAAAGGCAGATGTGGGTCAGTGGAACAGCAAGGTTAGGGAGACACCACACTCTTTATCAATCCATAATTCATCACCGTGTCAGACCGAGGAAGACTCTCTGCTCAGAGAGGAAGATGGTGAAGAGTTCACTGGTGACACTTCTACACATTGACCAACTCTACTCACAAAATAGGAGAGTTTTAACAGAATAAAGAGGGATGCAATAATCTGATACTGGTTTGAGATTTCGGTCCAATTTAGACTAAAGCCTCCTACAGACTCTGGGTTTTTAGCAGCCATATAAGTTTCTAGCATGCTACACTGTGTGACACGAATCTCATTGGACAGTATGCAGACTGTAGGATGACAGCTCCCACTAAACACAGCTGAATTGCAGGTAAGTCATACACTGATACGCAAGAAATAAACACCATCAGTGTGCGTCATCCATTTACGCCACCAGCGCCATAGTAAACAATGAAGCAAAGCAACAACAAAGCCGTTGTACCTGTTAGAAAGTTATCGATATCGAGAATATCAAAAACATCGAGAATTTCCTGTCTCACAGTGAGACGTAGGACCGCAGTTTTAGAGCTACAACCAAAGATATCACCACGGTTGGTCATCTTTGGTTTCAAAAGCCGAAAATCACACAAAGTATAAAGCTCTAAATACCTGGATCAGGAATCCTGACAAGGCACCAATCGTTGAAGGTGATCTAAACTCAGTTCTATGATATTCTGTGTAACTAGCATGAATGTCTGCTTCCTCACTGCTCTCAGACCTCCAACAGGCCTGTGTAAAGCATGGGGGGAAGATGACAACAAAGATTATGGATGTATTTCAAATTAGTTACTCCAAGAAGTGCAACAAATATGAGCAATCTGTGTACAATTCATGGGTGGAGGTTTAAACAAAGAAGGCAGACAACATGAGATGAGACCAGATCAGACCAGGCTAGGGTTGGGTATCCTTTGGGTTTTCAAATGTCTTTAAACCTGCATTTCCCATCTTATACTTCTCTCCTCTACTCTGTTGCTATGTAACACCGAGAAACTGTCTATATCAAGGATAGCTTTAACTAGAACTTTCCACATGGCCACAAGGGGGACAAAGTGACAGCTAATCGCACTCTGCCATGTGCTGACAAGGTGTTCAGCACATGGCTACACCTGCAAAAGCCTGTCCTAAAAATATGTTGCTTATATGTTAACATGGTAGGGCTGTCATGATACTAGAATTTAAACTTCGATTTACCAGTAAAATCATTTATGAAGAAATGAACAAACCAGCTAAGATCTAGCCTCTCAGTATTGGGTCATTCTTGTTTTTAATTAACAACAAATGTAAGTAAACTATTAGATTGTCTCAGTTGGACATGTTGTATGGATTTGGTACTGACATATTGCCAAAGAGGCCTGCAATTTTTGATGTATTCATTCCTTTTCCATGCATTACTTGAGATACAGAGGTACTTTTTATGCATGATATGCAGCCTTGAATGATAAAGTAAACAAGCAAATCATCTAAGAAGAATAATACAATGTTGTAACCCTGCTCATAAGTCCATCCTAATGTCAGCCAGCTCTGCTCTCTCTGACTGTATGACGTCTGGATCTCTCCCTTTGAAGTGGGGGGGGGGGGGGGGGGGGTGTCAGCTGTAAACTGTGGGTGGTCTGCAGCATATATCCAACCCTGGGTGTAATGTTTCCCTTCCTCCAAAGAACAATGGAGGGTGGGGCGTCCTGCATGTAAATCAGCAGTGAGACTATGAGTGTGAAAGAGCACATGTTGGTGTTAAACATCTCTGAGAGGCTCCAGCTCTCCCTTTCTGCAGACTTTAACTGTTTACTTTCACCAGGAGGGGAATGAACACGGAGGGAGCTTGCCCTAATGTCGGGACTTTCCTCAGCAACTCAGACACAAGATCTCAGAACACAAAGATCAGTGAAACAAAGACGTTAGGAACCCAATCCTGCAGCTGGTCTGAAGTTTTTATGGCTCATGGTGGAGGTTTAATTGCAGGAGGATGTGGGAGACAGGAGAAAAGGTCTTAACTAATAAAAGATGGACCCGAGAAATTACATCAGTCTGCTCTTCTGCTGTGTTATATCATACTTAGAGTTTTGTCTGATCATAGAGACTAGCTTTCTGGGTTTATTATGACTCAAAACACACTCAGTTAAAACCAGAAGACCACCAACAGGACACTAAAAGCTGCAAACAAGGTCAGTGATGATCTTTCTATTGCTTTAATGGTCATTTTAATAATAAGCACGTTTGACCCCTAAAGTTCAGTATGTTTACCTAGTGTGAGAGTAACGTACCATACTCAGGCACGGTACGCATCCTTGGTCCTGGTATAGATTTGGTGTTCTAGGTTTCTGTGTTTATGGGACATTAAGAAATTAAGCAGAATAAATCGCATATTTTGGCATAGATTAGTTTGGACATCAATTGGAAAGTTTCTTGAGCAGCATGTGTGAAAACAGACAGCTGGTTATAATCTAATACTGTGAGAAGGAGGTCTCTCTGGTCACTCCATGACCCTGAATTAGTCCCTGCAGGTCCAGGTGTGTGTGGCTGATTGGTCTGATTGGAGCCAGGTGTGGTAGACTCTAATTAACTCTAGGGTTTCAGCACTCTGTGCTGACTCATTATCTCACCATCAGAGATAGTGACAGCATCTCTCTGTGGTTTCATGTGTGGTTACTGAATGTGATTATCTGCTCCTGCACCTCTGAACTATTTTTTACTTGGCAACTACTTATTTCCCAGTCTCTCAGGTAGAAGTTTGATGCTGCTGGTTCTTTCTAACCCCAGTCTGCCGTCTGTTGTGGTTTCTCAGTCTCCCCTAAAGTCTGCCACACAAAGGTTTTTCAAATCTTGACCATTTTTTTAGTGTTTCATTTTTACAGTGTTTGTGGTGTAGAACAAGAGGCAAACACTAAAAGATTTATTCACAGACTACCTGAGTCTGCCTAGTCTCCACTCAAATCACCACATCTTGCACATCAAACGTGACTGAAGATGGATAATGTTCAGCAGTGGTTCAGTTTTGATTTCTTTCTGTGCTGTTAGAAACAGGAGCTTTTAGGTTTTAACTTCAATCAAATGAGTTTTCTTGTTTTTCTCCCCGCAACCATTCAATCATTGGCAATCAGTGTTTATCCCAGCTGTGGAGAAGTTGGCTTGAGTCAGCTGTAAATATCCACCTATATTAGCCTATGTTGGCTTTTAAGTAACGGCCTTTGAGAAATATCGACTTATGACAGCTGTAAATATTGGCTAATGTCGGCTGTAAATATACTGTAACAGCTATAAAAACAACGACCTGATTTGGCTGTAAATATTGGCTTATGTCTGCTGTAAATATCGACCTACATTGGCTTTAAAAATCAACTTTCGTCTGCTGTTAATATCGGCCTAGCCTGGCTGTTAATATCAGCCTATGTTTGCTGTAAATATGGACCGACCATTGCTGTAAATATTGACCTAGGTCGGCTGAAGGTATCTGCTTAAGATGGCTGTAAATATCAGCCTACATCGGCTGTGAATATCAAACTGTGATGGCTGTAAATATCAGCCTAAATCAGCTGTAAATATACACCTATGTTGGCTGCGAAAATCGATCTGTCAGCTGTAAATAGCAGCTTATATTTGCTGTTAATAGGGACTAATGATGGCTGTAAACATCTGCCTATGTAAGCTGATAATATCGACCTATTATGGCTGCAATTATCTGCCTATAAAACCTATTAACATCAGCCAATGTTGGCTGTTAATATCGACCTACTATGGCTGTCGACATTGACCAAGGATTGCCGCAAATATCGACCTGTGATGGCAGACAAAATCAACCTACTATGGCTGAAAATATCAACCTAATACGGCCTAATAATATCAATCTACTACGGCTGATAATATCGACCTACAATTGCTAATATCAACCTATGATGGCTGGTAATATTGACCCACGATGGCTGAAAATATTGACCCATGATGACTGATATCAACCCACAATGGCTGTTAATATTGACCCACAATGGCTGTTAATACCAGTCTACGATGGCTGATAATATCGACCTGTGGTTGCTGTAAATAATGACCTAAAATGGCTGTTGATATCGACCCACGGTGGCTGTTAATATTGACCTACTATGGCTGATAATATCCACATACTATGGCTGATAATATCCACCTACTATGGCTGATAATATTGACCTACGATGCCTGTTAATACTGACCCACGACGGCTGTTAATATCGGCCCACGATGGATGTTTATATTGACCCACAATGGCTGATAATATTGACCTACGATTGCTGCAGCCATACAAAGAAATTAGTTTGTGGAGTTTCAGGCAGCCTTGACAGATCTATGTTGAAATCTTCTCCCTTGGTTATCCTGATTCCTTAAACTTCAGTATTGTCTAAAATGAACATGTAAATATATGGAATCAGCAAAAATCCAATACTTTTTATTCCTAATGTTTTTAATCCTTGGATCAGAGGACATCATAGACTAAAGTAATGACCACTGTGACCTCTCTAAACCTAATGAAACTGTTTCACATCTTTTGTTCTCCAGAATGTTCTTCACTCTGTTGTTTTGATTTATTGTGAATCTGTGAAACTACACACAGCAGTGACACTTTCATATATATTCATATTCATCATTAAACCAACTGTCTTTGTCCATCATGTCATTCTTTTATTGTCATGTCCTCCCTCCTAAGATCCCAAATAGGGTTGCAACGAAAATCCGGCCGCCGAAAATGGCCCAAAAGTGCATTTTCGGTTTTTGGCCGAAAGACTTTTATTACCAAATCAACAAGGCCCAAACATGATGTTGTGATGGCGCAAGCAAAAACCGCGGCCAGCATGCGCTTGGATCAGTGGTTCTCAAATAGGGGTACAGGCATGTGAAGGCACTCCAGGGGGGTACGTGAGATTTTAAAATACATGCCGGCTATTTATGAAAAAATAGCACCTTTCTTTGCATGTCAGGAGGGACACAATTTTGCGACTATATTACCTACATTCTAAAATCACATTCATGCTGCGAATGCCTGCGGTGTGTTTTCTCTGTCCTCTGATAAACAGTGATATTTACTGGAGCGGAAAATAAAAGGTTTGTCCCTCTCTGTCCTTCACTCCGTGCGTAGCACGGCATTTTTACCCACAGCCAGGAGGTCAGTGCCGGTTTGTTTAACTGTTTCATTCACTGTGCCAGCCTAGTTTGTAAGAGGAGGGACTGACTTTTCAATCATTCTATGACAAATATGATCAGTAAGAGTGGGGTGCAGCTGAGGCTCGCGGTGAGAGGCGTTAACTCTCTCCACAGCACACAGACTGGCTCACCTGTTTGTGTTCCAGGCTGTTCAGAGGAGTAATTTAGCTGGTTGATTCAGAGCATTTATAAGTTGTATGTCTGAGGTCAGAGGAGACTGTGTTGGTAAATATTTCACTAAAATCCTGGTAGTTTAGAAACAGCTCCAGCTATGTGAGTAGCGCATTTACATTTACATAGACATGTCGGGCTGCCTGCTGCCTGTCTCCCTCACACAACACAAGCACAGATACAGACAGATATGAGGAGAGGACAAACATCAGGCGGTGTTGGAGAGGAGGACGTTTTTGTTCCTCTGTGTGGCTTAAAAATCTGCACCATCACCATGAGCACTCGTTGGAGCGAAACTTAAATATCCGCAGCAATGTTGCGCTGCGAAATGATGCTGCTGGTTTGGAAGCTTGCATTGAATCGTTACAGGTTCGAAATGTAAGTATTTTGTGTGAATAATTTGCACGAAAAAATTGCCTATAGAGTGTAAGGACCTTAAGTTTTATAACACTGAAATCAATACTTCGTAGGCTCTTAAATTTAATCACCCTTAAACCCCCTGAGTCTCCCCCAGGGCAGGATGGTTTGACCCACGCTGGAACATGCCTGTCAATCACTGTATTCACAATCGCTTCATTCATAAAAAGGTTCATGATTTATTATTTGTGAATAAATGCTAAACTATAACTAAGTTCAGTGTTTCCCATACATTCGTTTATTTGTGGCAGACCGCCACAAATAAATTAGGCCCGCCACAAATAGATTTTGGCACTACCTGTTCGCCCTTGTTCTGTGAATGTAGCGTGTTGTTAAAATGACTTTATCGCGAATGTCCAAGAATAAATTTTGTGGAAGTTTTGAGCCACCAGGGTGCATTTCTCGCTGGAGTTTCACTTCTCCCATTGTCCCTGAATGCATCTCTCACAGCAGAGAGCTGTCTTTTTCTCCTCCGCCCATCCAGAAAACTCCTGCACATGCGGACGGGTTTTCTGATATCAGCGGCGAGATAAGCAACACCATAAAGAAGGTAAACAGCGCAGCGTGGCAAGTTAGCAGCTATTTAGATGCCTTTTAAGACGGACACCGAGAAACAGCGCTGGATCTGCAGCGCTGAACAGTCATTCAACTTTGAAAAGGAAGAGGTCTAACTCACGCGGTATTCATTAAATACGCCACAAGATGACTCTGAGATAACAGCGGCAGTAACACAACACACCACTAAAGACATGAGCCCACATGAGCTGTTGAAAAGCCAGGATATAAAAATCTAATAAAGACATTTAACCCAAAATACAAGTTTTGCCTGGGTGCAAACATTCTGCTGAGAACTCCCTACCAGAGTCGTACAGGTCAGAGAGAAGACGGCCGAGCAGCAGACAGATGTGATCCACTTCCTCCAAAACTACGGAGACTTATCTCAGCCTTACAGTTCAAAACACCGACAACAAGTAGTTAAAATGTTCCCGCCTCAAGACAAGCTTTTCACCCCCCCCATGATCACACAGGAGAGTTTATTAAATAAGGTATAAAGACGCTTTCGTGTCGTGTAGGTTTGCTTCCCCCTTAATGAGGGAAATAATCATTTTATAATCAGCAATAGTAAACATAACACAGAAAACATTTCAGGACTTTCCATACACTGTAAAACACCGAGTATTTCATGATTTATGTATTTTTGATTTATTAGTGAAAGATTGAGTGAAGTACTTTTCAAAATAAAACTGCTAAATTTGACTTTATATTGATTTTTACTTTCTGCATACAATTTTATAAAAAATCCAATAGAACAGTCTATTTTAATCACCAAACTAGTGTCATCTGGGGCTAAATTAATTACTGCTGCTGAGAGGCTATTTAAAAATATTTTGATATATATCATGTATCAGGATATAGCAAAAATATATCGGGATATCAATTTTAGGCCTTTTTTTTGTTTGTTTTTAGGGAGCCCCATAAAATAAAATGCCTCGAGAAAGGGTACAAACTCTGCAGGAACAAAATTTAACAAAACTGTTACTCCTTTTGATTTAAGGTACCTACTTTATTTATTCAACCTAATTTCTTATTCATTTATTTTTATTTATTTCTTTAAATAAGCTATTGTATTTTTTTTTATCTAAATGTATTTATGTTAGGGTTATTTGGTGTTTGTTCACATTTGAAATTAAATGAAAGTCTTATATTCAAATCCAAATCAAACTCCATTTTTTTTTTTTTTTTTTTTTTTTTTTGGCGCATGGCAATTGATTTTAGTGAGGTTAGTACACAGTCATAGCCATAAATGCAATGGTACTAATAATTGGCTTAATAATTTCTTTCGTTGTTTTGGTTTTCGGCCTTGGTTTCCTCATTTTTGGATTCGGCCAAGAATTTTCATTTCGGTGCATCCCTAATCCCAACACCACCATCGCCAGCCTAAACTGGTTTTTGATTCCACCAGCAAAATCAGATTAAAAAGTTCATGCCCATCAGAGAAAGAGAAAACAAACTCTGAATAACTTAAACTGAGACAATTTAAGACGTTTTAATATGTTCTGCTGCAGAGGTCTGCAGGCTGAGATAATGTGCTCATTTCTGATGTTTGTGGCGCTCTCGGCAGAGACATTGCTGCTCGCCGCCACCTTTAAACCGTCCACAGGAGGAAGAGAAAAAGAAGGAGGAGGAGCAGGAAGAAGATGAGTGGGGTGTGTGTCATGTTAACTGCTGCTTCGCTCTGATGGACTCTCCCCTCACAAACCGAAGCTATGAATATTAAATCGTAATCGTGTCTGGCCTCCTCTAACCTCGAAGCTCTCATTTCCTGTCAGGGCCGTGAGGTGGTCATTGTCGTGGGTGGCAGGAGCGGAAACGCCTTGACCCCTCTGAGATACTGTAAGCAGATTAGCACACTTCATCTCAGTGCAGCCAGAGAGAAAGGGTGTCCGTGTTTCATATACAATCTGCCAGCCTTCAATCAGCATCCCTGCACAAGAAGAATGCTATGTCATCCTGCTGCCTCCTGTGTCTGAGGTGAATATTGTTATTACACATTTAAAAAACACAAATCATCTCAGATCAGCTGATTGTGCATAGAGGAAACTCTCCTTCATCTCAGAAATAAACAGAAGGGTTTGACACTTCTTCATGATTCTATTACTAATGTATCGTTGGCTTTATTCTTTTTTTATTGCTTTAATATCACATAAGCTGCTCAAACGCCTACAGAACACAAGACATCAATAAATGGATTAACGGACTTCACAGAGGACCTCCGCTGCCCGTTGGACGCTTCAGGCCTAAACGTCATCCATTAATCCCTGATAATTGGACACCTTGTCGTGCATTAACCCTTACATATATGAATGTTACATAAATGTTTGAAATTTGTTTTCTAAAACCTCAAAGAATAGACTTCCTGTGGATTTTAGCCCTGTCATCATTCATACACCTGCCAAATTTCAAAATGCTATGTTGAATGTGCTGCAGGGACTGAATTTTTTAATCCTGTAGGGGGCACCACTGAGTCCTTTAGCTACTGAATCTCATCAGACTTTTTATTTCTCCACTGGGCTAATTTAAACAAAATCAATTCAATTACATGTTTTAAGCCCTTTGAAAAGCTACTTCCTGTCTCATGGCGAATAATGCATTACCACTGAAACACCTCTAGTCCAAGCACTTTGAGTCAAGATAGTATGGTGACAGTGTTAGGATCTTAAAGTCCCATTTTGAGGGAGATTTCTTTAACTTTGTAGGAATTCTTCCATTTTTGATTGAAAGCTTCTTTCTCTTCTCTTGTAAGACATTAAACTTTGAGAAGGCGCCACAGTTACACCCTTACAGTTTTGCATACGAGCTGAATCACTTTAAACTCCTATTTCTAAGCCAAATATTAAGTAGACATGATTAACCCCCTCAAAGAAAACCTACTCCTAGCAGCATCCCTGGAGATTGTCCAAAAACACCAAGTTGAGCAAAATTTCCATAAGGACAACTTCCTGTTGAAAATTTACCATGACGATAGAAGGCTTTTAAAACTGGATGTAGGATGTGCATGTCAATTTCCATCATTGAAGGTGAAACTTGCTGCAAGAGCTGCCACTTTAAAGGTCACACATTTTACCCCTTTAAGAAAAGTCTATATTGGGCTCAGAAAGTCCCCAAAACATGCCTGTAAAGTTTGTTGTTGAAAAAAAAACACTCCAGTATTGGATTTTTGCATGTCTAAAAACTCCTCTGTTTCAGTCCTGCTCAGAATGAGCTGTTTCTGTGGCTGTGGCTTTAAATGTTAATTAGCTGTCTGACTCTGCCCCTGACTACGTCCCTCTCCATAAATGGATGTGGCACTCCAGATCCTCCTCTCAGCTAGCAGCTGATGATGGCGGTGCCATCTCACCACATGACATCATGAGGGGAAAATCTGAGAAAGGCTTGTTTTAGCACACATTTTCTGAAAGGGTGGGGGGGGGGGTTCTGATTCTTGTGTGTACTGTGGACTGGCCAGGGGCACATATTTTTGTTAGTAAAGCCTGCAAAGTGCATTTAGAATAATATGTGACCTTTAAAACATGTAGGGTTTGACTCAATTTTTTTTTCAAAGTTTGTGATTTTGAGCTTGGAGAAACATGGAGATAACACAAAAGAACTATTTCAAAAGGGTCCTCAAACCCCTTGGTGTTCAGTCTCTAACCAGTTGATGAGAAACAAAGAGAAAAAACAAAAGTTCAAATAACTGTGAATGCTGAATGTGTTTTAGGAGAGGACTCATCGTTGCTTGTTCTTGCAGGTGACTCCACAGTTTTCCGACCCCAGTTTTAAGCCTTTCAACAAAAATTCAACAGCATCAGGAAATAAAAAGCTCAGCCATTGTTGCTGAATGTGAGAGAAGAGAATGGATTTATTTTGATGATGTTTGGATCACAGTTTGTGCCCCCACAGCGACCTCGCTTTCCTGCTTACTCATCACTGTATTTTATTTTCTCGTACATTAACACCGGGCCTATAATTCAGAGAGTATCTATGGAGGAAAGGACTGCAGAGGACGACCATTAATGAACCTCAGGATATAAACGGCATCTCTGTGCAAGGTCAGAGTCACAACATTCACCCCGCTGCAATAAAAGCCCCCCAAGACCACAGACGGCTCCACATTAAAGCTGCAGAGTTTAAGGACGGGCGCTCATGAAGGCAGGGTCTGAGGAGGAAATGCCTTTGTGATGAGAGGGTGATATCTGCTGACTCTTCCCGCCCCCAACACTTCCTTTAAACTCCACTCTAACACGTTGTTGTACATAAAGTCTACGAGGATGCTTAAAAACAGTGAGGGCAGATGATGGGATTCCATTTCCACAATCAGGGCCACATCCATTAAGGATGGAGCATCCTGGCCGTCTGTATTTAATGATTTAACAGGGATTTATATCTGATTTAGACTTTCAGATACCAAGTGGTAATCATTCATGCTTCCTGTGGAGTGAAGTGAATGAATAATGAAACCACCTTTGAATAATGATGGCCACATACTACCCATCCTTGATCACATCTGTGTATTTTTTTTTACTTCTTTTCATTATTAAATCATCCCACGTCCTGTCTCTAACTCCATCCTTATGGGGTGAACAGATGTGAAACTGATCTCAGAGCGGCATCTTGTTCAGAGCCTTAAACCTGCAGACTCGTCTCTTTTCCCTGGTCTGATGGAGGATTTATCAGCTGACGAGCGTCGCCTCAGTGAGCTCAGCCTGAATCAGCTGGTGTGTGAATCCATGAGATAATGAGAGAAAAACATATGTGGTGTTCACTGAGAGCTTGGAGGATTCAGAGTGTCACCCTGCTGAGGCTTCCACCATTTGGTACAAAGATCCACTTTTACTACATGTGTGGTCAGCCACAATACCTTCACATCAACAACTCCTCTGTTACAACTCATGCACAGCTTCATCCACACACAGGCTCCAGCAGGGCTACCACAGGTATGAGCAGAAGAGAAAGATGTTTTAATTTTGGCCTTTACATGTCTTCATTACAGAGAAGGACAGAAACTGGAGAGAGAGAGATGAGAGGATGACATGCAGGAGGGGAGCCACACATCTGATGTGAACCTAGGCCACTCGTGCACATGGAGCATGACCTAAGCACTAAGCCACCTGCACCCAGAAATGGTCATGATCTGAGTAGGGGTGTAACGATTCATTGATGTATATCAATACATTGACTGGTTGATAAACGATCCAATCAGATCAATAGAAAGTCAAAACATAGATCTAAATCGATGCTTCAAGCTACGCTTTTATTTTGTTGACAGTTTCTGCCCCAGGCAGATCAGCAGGGGTCCTACTTTAAAAAATGAGACATTTACAAAATTTTAAAAAATGTTACTGTAGTGAAATGCAGCTTCTTTTGTTGAAATGATGTTTTTTTAAATACAGAGATCTGTCAGTAATTTAACTGCAGAAACTGTTTTTTTCTGCAACTGTGTGAAAGTTGTGTATAAAATCACCTGACATCGATTGTAGGCCCCTATATCAAATTGAAATCGTATCGTGGCAGATTTTGTGATATCGGAAAATATTGTATTGTTGTCCAGAATATCGATATTGTATTGTATCGGGATGAAAGTGGTGATTTACACCCCTACTATCAAACACACGTGCATGGATTTTCTATTAATCAGAAAACAATAACTGATGTGATGTTTAGAGATGAACCTGTTACAGTTAATGGTTATAATTTAACAGAATTAGAGAACCCTACCCAAGCATTGAACTTTACTGAAAACAAAAATGGCAACCATTTTTGGTGGAGATGGCATTATCATAAACACGATATCAGTATCAGCACAATATTGGAATCAGTGGGTTAATAAGACCAAACCCATATATCAGCCCGTGTCAGCTGCAAATATCCTCCATTACAAGCTAGTGCTGGCCGTAAACATCGGCCAATATCTACTGTATCAGCTTGTAATTGGCTGTAAATTGTGGCCTACAATAGCAGTAATTATTGACCAGTATCTGCAGTTAAAATCTGCCAGTCAATATTGACCTCAACTGCCTGTAGATATTAGATGTTTATGTGGAGTTTTATGAATGCCAACAGACCTGTTTATCCTTGAACTTTAAACTGGTTTAAATACTAAAGTTTCTGATCTCAACTACATTGACTTAACTGCTGTGCACATCTCCACATCGGCTGCAAATGTTGGTCAGAATAGGGGGTATATGTCAAGATATGTACCGAAAATATTAGTCTATACCAGTTTTAAATATTGGCCTTTATTGGCTGTCTGTATTGGTCTGCATCAGCGGTAAATAGCCTTGTATTGGCCATTAATATTTGCCTCTATCAGCTGTTAGGCCGGCCTGTATTAACTGTATATATTGGCCTGTATCTGCTGTATAAATCAGCCTGTATTTGCACTGTCCTGATCTGCATCAGCCTTAAATATCAACCTAAAGTTTTCACTAGAACTAACATGCCTATGTCTGCTGAAGTATTTTCCTTTAACTTTAAACAGGTTTAAATAGTACTGATCCGTTTCTGATCTGAACTACATTTATAAATTGGTACTGACTTAAATTAATTAGTAACATTGCCATATCAGATAGTGGCAATAATCCAGTATCATGGATCCCTAATTTGTAGAGGATCATTTCAGATTAAAGATGACCTGAGAGGAAGTATCAGTGGTGCTCTTTTAATGAAAACATGTTCATATATTTGTCACTGGCCCCCAGGCTGCAGACTCCTGACTGTCAGAAAAATGCAGACTGTCTGATTGGCTCAGAGTCTCTTCTGCTCAGTAATGAGTTTGTACGATGCATCGTCTGTCTGTTGACTTACAAACTCTCCCCAGAGGCCTGCGCTGCTCACCGAGGGCATGTTAAAACATTTTAGCTGCAGACACGCCTGTCTCTACCAGCCCGGAGCGACTTTAACTTAAACACATATTTACACAGCATGTTTGTGTCTGATACAGCAGCAGAAAGTGTGTCAGGGCTTCAGCTTTGCTCAGCCCGTCAGCAGACAACAGAATGGTGGTGAGATGCAGCTGCAGGAGAGACGGAGGAGGAATGTGAGGAATGCAGAGCCCCAAATGAAATCATGCATAATTCAAGGGAAGCAGGAGAGAAAAGGGACAAATTCCCTTTCTCTTGATGACAAAGAAGAGGTTAGAGATCATGTCAAAGCATCAGTCCCTGCTTTTATCAGGAAATTCATGGGGCTGAGCTCTTCCTTACTAGTCCTGTCACGAAGCTCAAAACAAAAGCGTGACACTAACAGCCGTATCCCTCATCAATACAACACAGATGCACACAGACACGTACAAACTACACAACACAGACGCACACAGACATGGGCGAACTCTGATGATGCACTATTCTGAGAAGATTTTTGATGTTAGAAAGAGCTACAGTGAGAATCAGCCAGTCACAGCACAGTATGAAAGGACACCCCGTGTACTCCTCAGGGAAGTGGCATGCTAACTAAATCAACTATACGAGGCACCTATAGGTTGTTTGCAGTCACATGACCCTGATGGCACAGAATGTCACATATGGTCAAGAGTGAAAACTAGCAGATATGAATCAATGTGAGTGTAGGAAAGTTAGTCTGTTTAAGCTCTAGGTGGCGCTGCATGCTGCAGTTATCATCAGAAAATTTCTACATCCATTGGCTATGATCACAACACTTTGATTGATGATTGAAAGTGATTTTTACCGACAGATTTAACTGATTTACCTGGAGAGGAAGTGGTCCAGATCACTAATGGCTTGGTCCTGCAGACCTTCACAGGTCCAGACAGATGAAGGAAGCTAATACACTATCATGACAAAGCTTGTAAGCCACATTGTTCATGAACGAGCATATGAGCTGCCTCCTGTTTGAGTGCCAGTTTCCTTTCCTCCATTTTTGTGGTTATTTAATCCACATTTAAAAAGCCAAACTGGTACTAGATGAAGAGCTGTTCCAGATCTCTAAAATGAGACTGATTTCCCATCACAACAAACAAGGCTGGATGGACATCAGCTGAGGAAACACCAAAAAGATCAGGGTTTACTGAGACAAATTGGCCTGCTTGGTGGAAACAGACCACATGTGAGCACTGTCTGCCTCCGCCTCTCTAGACTTAACCCAAAGGCTTTAATCTGTGTCTGCTGCCATTTCTTTGTGAGCTTTTGAAACTTTCAGTCCAAAAGTGTCTGTTTCAGGACTCAAAGTAGCCTGTCCAGTTGGCAGAGCCTTAAACAGAACAAAACTTTGCGATGAGAAGTGCTATCGAAATGCTATGGGACACTTCCTGTCCCCATCTGGAGCTTTCCGCTGTGACCTGACATCATCTAAAACAACCTATATGTAAAACCATCTGATGCTGAAACCTAATTGGTGAATGGCAGGATTTTAATTCAAAAGAAACTACTGAATCAGTGCATTTAAATTGTGATTTTGATCCCTGCTTGATGGCAGACATCATGAATTTTTCACTTTTACCAGTATTATTGTTTTCATACCCTCAGACTGACAAATGTTTCATAAACTGAATGTTCTCTGTTTATCTGAGGTTATTGCAGGCTTGCCA
Organism: Cheilinus undulatus; assembly: GCF_018320785.1. Lineage (NCBI taxonomy): Eukaryota > Metazoa > Chordata > Actinopteri > Labriformes > Labridae > Cheilinus > Cheilinus undulatus. The sequence goes on from NC_054879.1 coordinate 21,668,014, forward strand.
TTTAAAAATATCAACAAAAGTACACTGGAGGTAACGTTAGTGCCAGGACCCTGGTCAACATTCACCTCAGGAGCCTGGCTCAAATCAGACAGAAAAAAATGGTTTCAGGTCTTTGCATAGCTATGCATATGGACATTACTGTCCTAGTCCAGTGGGCCCACCCACGAAGTTAATATTACCAAAATACAAGCTAAAACTCTGAAACAGGCAACAGTGAATAGAATCTGTATTCTGTTGCATTACAAAGTAATAATGAGTGTTTAGGTTTGAAATAAAAGCTCACTATTGCTCTTATTTAGGATGGATGAGGTCTTTGCTAACCTCATGGGCCCCTCCATGACTATGGGACCCTGTTTACCTCCTTATGGGCAGCCTTGGCCCTGTGTGACCCAAAAGTGGACATTACATTCAAAATGATGCCCCAGACGGATGGAAAACCCCAAAACAGAGTGCCTACAGCCCTGGCTGGGATCAGCCCAGAGGCCTAAGGCATCAGAATTAAGCTGGGTTTTTGAAAAATCAACTGTTGTCACTCATGTACTTCACCCTGAGAATTTCATTTTTTTTATGAGTTTAGTGCTTGTGAGAAAACACCATGACTCACAGACTGTTGCTTTTGTCGAGCTAAAAACAACAGGTACAGGGACTTTTACATGGACTTCCTGTCTGAGAACAAACAGTCCATAAACAAAGGGATAACATTTTTCTTCCTCTGGTGACACGTGGAGACAACTCACAGCTGATGAGGCATGAAGTGGGCTGAGTTGTGACTCATGTTGGTATAATGGCGTCCTTCAGTCCTCCGGTCATGTAAAGCTGACCTGGCGGCCTCAGCATGAGGTCAGGATGGGGGGGTACCAGCCTCATACCAGCTCCAGCTCCAGCCCCCCCCCCCCATGTCATAACTCTGCTGTAATCAGCTGGAGCTGAGATGCACATTCTCCCTGCAGGCAAAGGGAGCGGGTTATCACATGCATCCACTGGAACAATGAGGAGTATTCAGATCAGCTGTGAGCCAACATCAGCGATGAAGGACGATAAGGCATGAGCTCGTCTCTGACAGGGATTAAACATCAGGGATTCAAGGGGGCAGAGCAAAACTAAACTATTTAACTTTAGTACTATTCCTGTATAGATGAACCCATAAAAAATTTCTAAAAGCAAAGGCAATATTTCCACATGGAAATTTGATTCAATGTCTGAGTTTTACCAAATATTTGACAACTATTGCAGCAAGAACCAGAAAAATCCTTGTCATTATGATGTGTCCTTACCCCTTAGTGTTATGTTCCTCCTTTACCTTGTTTTATTCTGTTGTGTCTCAAAGACTCACAAATGTGCTTCATTAGTTATTTAGCCAGTTAGCACCTAAAGAGCCGAGCTAAAACCTAAAGGAGACCTCAACCAACAGTCTGCGGAACTTCAAGATTTCCTGCTGCTTTTTCAGACAAATTCAGAATCAGGACAGCCTCAGCAGTAGGGATGGTCCAGCAAAGTTAAAAAATGAACATTTCTGACAGCTTCTCCAATTAACTTGATGTATTCAATGTTTATACAAAAATAGTGATTTATAAGGTATTTTTTCCCTTTTAAAAAAAAAAGTACATTAAGTAGAAAAAATACTGAGGATAGTCTTCCATCTATCCACTCTACCATAAAGCCCAGATCAGTGGGGGTTTGCAGTGATGGATCTTTGTCCCACCACAAAGGATCTCTGGAGCTCAGTCAGAGTGACTATCAGGTTCTTGGTCTTCTCTCTCCCCCGACTGATCCGTTTGATCGGGGGACCAGCTCTTAGAAGAGTCCTGGTTGTGCCAGACTACTTCATGTGAGAATTATGGAGGCTACTTTTCAGTTTAGCAGGAATATTTTGTAGCTTGTACCTCTGCAGCTCTGTAGTTCCTTTGACCTCCGAGCTTAGGTTTTTCTCTAATATCATTTTCAGCTGTGAGACCTGAGGTGTGTGCCTTTCCAAATCGTGTCCAATCAATTTAATTTATCACAGGTGGACTCCAGTCAAGGTGTAGAAACATCTCAGCAAAGATCAGAGAAACGGGAGGAACCTGAGATAAATTTACAGTCGTTGGAAAGGATCTGAATACTGATGTCAATGTGATATTTCAGTACTCGTACTGGATTATTTCTTTTCCTTCATTTTTTAACAGCAGTTTTACTTTTGCCATATATTTTGTCATACATTTGTTTGCAATAGGAGATGCATATCGATTCCAAATATTATGGGTGTCATGCATTACTAATAATCTATATCAATCTTAAGAAACCAATATTAGTCATCTCTAAGCAGATATTAAATGGGTCACTATTACAGTTAATATTACCTGTCATACTTCAGTGCATCCTAAAGTGTTGAGCCTTCTAAGGTTTTCATCCTTAACTGCATGTCTGCATGTATGACTTCAGTATCTGTTGAAGACTGCAGGATGTCAGCAAGGCAGGAAGTCTTGCCGTCACACAGACTGTCAACGAACGCCAAATTTAGCCACCTTATCTATAACCACTTAATTCAACTTTAAAACTCCCTCACTGCACATGAAACAAAACTACAGCAAGCACGGTGGGTCAAAGGTGAAGCAGGAAGTCTGCAAACTGTGGAGGATATTTAAGGGATTGGGGTTCAAGGTCCCTGATGTGTCTCACCAAGTAAACTTGACCCTAAAATCTGGTTAATTTGAGTCATACGAACACAAGCGTATCGGACTCAGGCACTGTCTGCTTTGGAGCATGACACGTGGACTTTGTGCTCGAGAATGGGGTGCATCAGCAAGCAGAGCATATAGAGTTAACTCTTCAAAAACAGTTTTATCCCCGCAGCATGGGCCTATTTCATCCTCTGAGCTGCAGGTAGATGTGGAAGTCAAAAGAGGGTCTTTGGCATCTCCAAATTAATAAAAATGCCCATAGAAGCAGGATGGACTCCATCGTCCACACCAAGCAGAAACTGATGTTGACCTGAGTCCTTGCCATGGTTTTCTCGTCTTCTTTCTTCTCTTTGATGGATTTGTAAACCAACTATGTTCATACGTCCTCCTTCAGACTGTGTCCACACACGGGTGTGCTCAGGAACAGAACAACTTTGCTGAGGTGAAAGCAGACCAGCATGGGAGAGGGGAGAAGGGCGCTTGCACCCTAGCATGGTACAAAACAATCATGACTGGCGTGAAAACTCAAACATGTCTGACTGACTACATTGATTCCCACAGCAGCATCTTGATAGCATGCCAGCAATGCAGCACGATGCATCATGATGCATCCACCATTTTCCCCCATCACCCTGCTCCTATTTTCCTGTTGCTTGCATTGACATGAACAAGGGCAGAGGAAAGTGACAAGGCACCAGGAGTATTGGAGAGGAATATTAACTTGATTATCCTTCCCTCTCTCACTCTAAGAGCTTGTCAGCAATAGCATCTATATCCATGACTGAAGTATTTGACTGTTATTTGTGCCAACGTGGAGACAAAACCATTCAGCTCAGAGCTGCCAAAAAATCATCAATACAGAGAACCATATGTTTGTTTATGCACCTTCAAAATAAAAGCACTACATGCAATATTCATTACAAGGAGAGCCAGAAATCCTAAAAGGAGAGAATGTTTAAGTAGTGTGAAGTGGACAGATGATATCTGACACTCAAGTGAGTTTTTTCAATACTTTTTGCTCAACTTCCATTTTTCTGCAAGTATGCATGTTTACATTTAAATGAAAATTCCTCATGGCAGTAGTGTTAAAGACTTAATATTTAAAAACTGCACTTCAATTTGTATAAGTCTGTACTGTATACGCAAACATAAATTAATATAAAAATATATATTTCACACAGATACAAAAATCTGTGATGAACTTAGATTTTTGACAACAGATTATGTTGACTAGGAGTTATATTTTAATAAGAGTAAAAAGCACACATGCTAATGTACAAAATTATTTATTTGACTGAAATTTGTTTGTTTAAATATATATATAATTTTGTTTTAAAATTATAGAAGGAAGCTGGATAATTAATGATCAGTTAATTACGGAGAAGGGCTGGGATTAATTTAAGTGTGCACTTGCTTCCACTCTTTTTTCAATATGTAAACCAAGCTGTTGCACTGACACTTGTATTGCACTGTATTTTCAATTTTACGTAAGATTATTATTTCTGTAAGACCATTTTGCACTGTTTATACATTCAGAATACATTTGTCTAATTGTATCTAGGGACATGGTATGAGACAACTGTTAAAATGAATATTTATATTTATCCATCATTTATCAAATATAACTACTATGATTGGTTTGATGTTTGTTAAAGCCATGATGCCTTTAAAAATAGGATATGCAATTAATCTACTAACAAAAACTACATTTTGTGCTCTAAATCTGCTTTTAAAGTGCCAAATTTATGAGTGGGGAGAAAGCTGAGTCCGCTGCTGTCAGATATCAGCTACTCCTCATGCAGGTGGGAATTCTTCAGCTCTATTGATGATGAGTTAAATAAAGCACAGACACAGAAAACAGGCCAGGCCAATCACCACTTAACCCCCTTACTCTTGCCTAATTTAGGAACCACAGAAATCAGCTTCAAGACCCATTTCAGGGCTCCGACCCCCCAGTTGAGAACCGCTGGTTTAACCTAAACACAGACTCAGCTCTGTGAGTGTGAACGCTCTGTGATCAGGCCTTTATTCAAACATGAGGTGTTGATGTGAAGATGATAAAGATGATGTTATTTATTGCCATGGTAACCACAGTCCCAAACAGACCCCCCCCATCCCCTCCCCTCCAGCTGCAGACAGAGAGAGCATTAGCATTACAGACAGAGGCTTTAATAACGGCTACAACACCATTATTCTGACTCTGAAACTCCAAACCACGATATTCAAACCTCTATTATCTCCAGTAACGGAACTAAACCGCCGTTATTGGAGTTTAACAGGGGCAGAGATCCAGATCCACCCACCGACAGACTAAAAACCATCCAACAAAAACTGAAAAAGACGAGAAATGAAGCTGAACCCTTGAAGACCCGACCCTAAAATGCTCTTACACTTTAAAACATCTCAGTTTGTTTTAGATTAACCCTTATTTTCTCACTTAAACACCCCCAAAATAATCCCTCCAGGATCTGGATATCCACGGGGAAAAGTTAGAGCTCATTCTTTGGCTCCAGGATGGAAACGGTCGCTTCCAGGTGGAGACTCCAACATTCACTCACTTTTGAGAGTTATAGAGACCAAAAACCGCTTAAAATATAATAAAGACGAAGGAGAAACGTCTGCCTACCTCGTGTAGAAGAATAAGAGAGTTTTAGTCCCATAAATTAAGCGATTAGCCCCGGTATAAGAGCAGTATCCGCTGCCGTGCTCTCCCGGTGCTGCTGGACGTGAGTGCGGATCCAGCGGGGTCTCCTGGAGGAAAGAGCCGAGCTCCGAGCTGATGTCACCGGGACAGGGAGGAGCTTCACCCTGCCACATTTCCATAAGGACGTGATGTCACCGCAGAGAAACACTCTGGCTCCACACTCTGGAGCGTTTTTACAATCATTTTAGGAAATCGATCAGGTCAGATATTACAAAGAAATATTAAAACAATAAAAATGTTATTTCATATCGGATTCATGAATAAAATGACCTGGAGAAAAAATGGTTTATAACCGCCATAATACGATACTTGATCACTAACAAGAGCATGTATTTGAAGCTCATCTATGAACTTTATTCAGCTAAAAAGGACATAAAAATGTAAGTAAGAAAGACAGAGATGTAGGCTAACTATTGGCTTGAAACAATTATACAGTAAAAGTTGTGCATTTATTTTGGTATTGCCCAAATATGTTTCCGCAAAAATCAAGAAGTCACTCCAAACATTTCTGCACAAACATATAAAGGAACAATATTTTATTTGGTATTTTGGAAAGACTGCCCAGAAAACACTTGTGTGTATATGATGATTTTTAAACTGAAATGGCTAATTTCACCCAGTGTACACAGACTGCTCCATGTACATGAGGCCTTTTGTACGAATGTCATTCCCCACTCTTTCTGGCTCTTTCCACTGTCCTAGTAAAGGCAAAAAAGCTCCAAAATAAATCTTTGAAAAATCAGAGATTTAAACATCTGTAATAATAGAGTGAAAACACATGCTTTAATACATTTTAACAAGTTCAAACAACAGGCTGCAAATGATCCTACATATCTCTTCAAATGTGATAGCTGTTTTCAGCTGCTTTTGCTAACAGTTTTCGAAGTGCTTTTGCTGCTGTGTAATTGTAGCTTCCACACACAATGTGTGAAAATCCACTACCAGGGGGCGTTCAACCAAAGCAGTAACACAATATAATGAGTTCAGACCAAGCGGCCTGAAAAATGATGTCAATGCAGAAGTTCAAAAAATTGCAATACAGCAAGTGTCCACTTGAGGCTGGCCGCAGGAACACCAGAAGTCACATACAAAACACATGTTAAAAAGCCATTTTTACAGCCTGGTTCAAAAAACAGGTCTTATTAGCTAATGGTTTCATATGCTCTCACTTTAAAGGGGGTTGAATTTTTTTTTGTACCACAATCTTTTGGAAAACATTTAGGAAAAACCTCTGATTGGCACGTCTCATTTGATTGACAGATAGCTTGACAGGCAGACACAATCTTTCTGTCAACCAGAATGTTGGCTAGCTTAGCTGACAGGAAGTCAAGCTCAGAGGGCGGGCTCTTGTCTGCCATTAGGTTGATCCAAAGTTCGGTTGAGGCAGCGATTTCAATATGGAAGCTGCCGCAGACTGGCTTCAAAAGCTGTTTGAGTCTGCCTATTGTAATCAAGACACAGGCTTTGTCCAATTCCCCTTACAGTCCACAGTTCAGACTAGTAGTGTGAGGATAGTTACAAAAAAAGTAATGCATTATATATTACCAGTTACTGCCTGTAAAAGTAATGAGTTACATTACTTAGTAACTCACAGCTAAATTAAACTACTAGTTACATTAGTTTTGCATCACTCCCTGTCACCTAAGACCTTCTGTAACTTAATTCCAATTAAAAATACAATGTTAAAACCTTTAATATTCCCACATTAGTGTAATATCCAGTGGTTCCCAACCTTTTTCCTTTTCCCCCCCCAAACTTAACCCAAATAAATTTTGCGCCCCCCCCCCCCCCCCCCCCCAGGACAGATGTGCAAAAAGAAGTGATACATAGTGGTAAAAAAAAACATCAACATCAACATCATTTTAATTCCTTTTTTTGTTGGTCTAAATCCAAACAAAATAGCCCTAAATAAAAATGCTTTTACCCAAAGACCTTTGTATGAACTATTCATAAGAGTCTTATGACTGTATGTGAAAATTTTATCTGAACTGCCTAAGAGCCTCTGAAATCTCAGGCACCCCCCCAAGGGGATCCCAGGCCCCAGGTGGGGAACCAAGGCTATACAGTAATGTAATGGCACTATTTCATGCAGCAGAAGGCATATGATTTTAACACAAGAAGTGATGTTACAGACAGGACTTAGTGAAATTAGTCATCATTTGAGTCTGTCATGTTTAAAGTCAAGCCTGTTAATCAAGTCTATTAAAGATAATCATTGACTCCTGGTAGTTTAAAACAAAACTGACATTAGCACAAATCATTAGGCAGACACAAGACCTCTCTTGTCTGCGTAGTTGTGAAAATCAGACCAAAGCAGCGCCTCACAGACTAATCTGTCCAAAACAAGGCCTAGCTTTGGCTGCTTCATAGGTAACGGCCTGGTGCAGTAATCTTGAGTCTAACTCAGGCTCTGGGGGTCTTAAGGGCAGACAGAGCTGTGTCAGGCCTGGGCACAGTTTACACTTCACCGTCACATTTTTGACCTTTTGTGCAACAAATCCAAAGTAGTGTTTATATCTCCAAGCATCTAAAGATGTCTTTAATTGAACCTCTTTACCACTTCACTTTCCCTCCTCCATGGACTGGAGCTAACGTGGCAGTCACACTGATCAGTGAGTTTTGCATTAGCATGCAAAAGGGATGCTTGATTTATTTTTCCTGTGCTCCCGTTTAGGAGGATTTACAGTAACACAAGTAGCAAGGTTATCAGTTTATAGTGAAGTGATTACTAACTCAGCAGCAGTAACATTACAGTACTGCATTACTGACAAATGTAATGTCAAGCCCACTGGTCATTGATCCCCGGTCTCTGCACTGTTTGGTGCATGTCACCCCCCCCCACACTGGTCTTAAGTTACTGGAAATGCCCAGTTCTCAGGGTTTTCCATGTTACAGAGCTGATAAGGGAACTCACAACCTATGGTGCTTCATTGCTTTGGTCACTCCATGTCCTGCTACAGTCATAAAAATTAAGTATTTCTCCCTCTTGAAAACTTTATGGAATTTTTGAGATACTATAGGACCTCAATGAGAAATGTATACAATACAGGCTTTTTAAATGACTGTAGATATATTTTAGTGCAAATTCTACTGCATCTTTTTAAATGCTTTAATCTATGATTTAAACCTGGAGGATGGAAAATCACTTCATAATAACATCTGATGACAATTACAGGCTATAACATCTGCATCATGACTGGATTTTAATTTCAACTGCACAAGTCCAGTCTCTCAGACTGCCTGTGTCTCACCAAGATCTAAAGAACAGAGGACTCGCCTTTTTGGAATGCTGCGTGGCTCAGTTGTTTCCTACTAAGCACTGGTGGTGTAGGGCAGGGTATACGCAGGTTTATTGAGTTTGTCCACTTATTTCTTTTCGTCTTCATAGAGTATACCAACTTCTAAATATAGCTTGTACCCAGTAAACAATAAATAAATGAAGACTAAACCCATTTCTGAGGGCACCACTACACCACTGCTGAGTACATGTGTGCTGTGTTGTCTGTGTCACCCTGCTGTCACAGTCCTGTCTTCATTCATCAGTTTTACCTCAGTAAATCTCCCTACAAGAGACCTTATTTGTAATAGAAGCAAGCAGGAAAAAATTCATAATAATATTATCCTGAGAAGAGTTTCTGCCCCTCATCTGTAAGACTTATGCATGAAACAGAAACCTGGAGTGGTGCGTCACTTTGCAGCTTGGACACGTTCACTGAGGCCGGACTGTCAAACAGTTGTCTCAAGATGGTGACAACGCCACAGTCGTCCCACAGCAAACAAACAAACACCCTGAGACAGGCTTAAGCACCCAAATATGTGAGTTGATGAAATTGTCCATCTATGAATATTGTCTGCATTTTCTCCAACTGTTTAACCCATGAAGATTCAGAAATTCAACACAACAGAAAATAAATGTTCATTTTACATTAAAACTAACTCTGTTACGGTGGAGACGTGCTGATGACCATGTGAGTTTCAATCATTTTAAATGTCTGACAGAATAATTTATGTTCTGCTGAGGGAAGTTCGCATGGAGCATATCAAACTTTAATTCAAGCTCCACAGAGACTCAGAAATTAGAAACTTTATCTCCATGATGTGGAAATATATCCTTTATTCTGGTGTGATTTCATGTTTACTAAAATACTTCATACTGGCTATAACTGAGATTAATGTCAATAATATTTACCACAAGTGGCTTAGTAATGCTGGCCACACAATACATGATCTTAAACCTGCTTTAATCCAGATTCACCTGGTCTGATAACACAAAGATAACCTGATAACAAGGAGAAAGAAACAGGCTCAACTACCACTGACTCCCCCACACTGCACCAGAGTATGTAGATCAATGATCGACTTCTACAGCCATCCAAAGACCAATAAGACAACAAGACATCATGGAGGATGGTCAAACCTGCCTTCAGTGACCCCTGATGATGGGGGAGGGCCCCTACTGGGTCTTTCAGGGGCCTGGTCATTTCTGTGGTCAGACTGTACCAAATCTAAGGTGAATATATTTGTTCATCATTCTTGTATGACTGATTAATTAGCTAACGCACGGTCATTATGACGCCTTCCAGTCAGATTGATGAATGAAATGTTGGATATGTTAAGGCTGATGGAGGCTCCTGTCAGTAATAAATCAGTCTGAGTTCATTTCAGGCTCTGACAGACGAACCTGCCCGTCTAAACAGCTAAATGACATCACAGACGGCTAATATACAGAGCCGACAAATCACTTTATATTTCAGAGCCCTGAAGGTACGGGAGCGTCAGTCTCACACATAGAGGAGAGATAGAAACAGATGTCGAATAAAAATCTGTTCATTTACATTCAGAGGAAAGAATCAGTGTGATAAAACATTTCAGCAGACCAGGAGAGACAGATTCAGCCTCGCAGGCAGACTGAAGATAGATTACAAATACATCAAATAATATTTCAGAATATATGTGTTCACCCGTGAAACTACTGGAGCCTTTATTGCAGAATATTCTAGCATGTCATGTAGATCCTATAAACCTGCAGCTCCAGGCGAACAGATGAAGGACTCTGGGAAGTCTGAGTGAGGGTGGATGTTAGACGTCCATCTACATTTGACATTTAGGCTGTCAACGTTTTTAACATTTTTGACACCACATGCTTTACAACCACACTGCCTCTGTCATTTAAATCATTAAAAAAGAATCAAACAGTAATGAAGTTTTCATAAAAATACAACTTCAATTATACTTTTATCCAAGAGCTGCAGTGACATGGATATGTAGAGCAGCCGTAGTCCATTCAAAGCTACAGATCAGCAAATACAGATAGTACTCAGTCCTGTTTGCTGTTCAGCTATCTTATGAACTCTGAAAGCTACATCACCCTCATCTTCATGCGCAGTTTAAAAAACTGTGCACACAAATGTAGATATCTGTACGTAGAGTTTGGAAAAGGGGTTAGGAGGCATATGGGTTGTGCATCAATCCACAGGTCCATCCATACCATTGTGAATGAAGGACTTTCCAGCTGTCAACTGACAGTGCACTATTGCAGATTAACAATGCATTTTGCATTACAATACAAAGTGATGCCAGTTAAGTCCATGCATTCATACTCTGCATTAATAATCTGTCTTCAGTGACAACTTGGTAACATAACTCACTGTCCCTTCACTGATTCATACAACAGCCTACAAATCATTTCTGTGGCTCTCTCACTGTGGCTTAGTATCCTTACAGGCTGATAAGAATGAACAGGGGACAATTAGCCACCTGCTAAGAGGCTAGGGCTGCCTCTAACCGCTTTTCTCTCTCATGTTGCGGTTAGCATGCTTTTAAAGGATTCGCTGATGTACTATTTAGACAGTAAATCTGGTAAGGTACTGGTTGGACTGAATTGAGAACAGGGGCCTAGACTGGCCTGCCTGCAAAAGGCTAGAATGTTTTATAATCTTCAAAGGTTGACATCTTAAAATGCAGAGGACAGAATGTTGGTGAAGCTGAGAATGTTGGGAGCTTTCTTCCTCCCTGTCATAGTGTAGTGCAGTGTTTCCCAACCATTTTTCCTTGGAGCCCCTCCTACACGCTCCTCAGAAAAGCAGAGCCCCCCTAGGACCCAGGAGAGAAGAAAAAGTGACACATTGCTGCCAAAAATCAACATAGATTTTAATTGTTCCACTGATAAAACCCTAAAAAGGTCCATGCATACTTTTATTAACAAAATACCTTTGTATGAACTACTTTATAACTGCTTTATCATGGTTTTAATCAATATTTGCAAACCTATTTTTGGCAGCCTCAGAGCAGACAAAGCCTCCCTGGGGGGTCCCGGACCCCAGGTTGGGAACCAAGGGTGTAGTGCATAGCATAAATGGGTGTCTGAATAAAGAAGCAACTGATAAGATTTTAGAGGCAGTAGGTAAAAGGTCAATCTCATTAGGTCTCATGCTCATCCTTTGCTTTTAAATATGATATCTCAAGAATGCTGTGAGGGATTTTCTTCAAACTTAGACCATTAGTCCACAAGACCATCCCGAAACTAAAAAGGTAAATCTTTAAAGATCCCAGCTGCATATTGACCTGGTCATTTGCAAAGACATTGTGAACTTAAACAATGACAAATTTTCATTTACACCTTAACAGCGGTGGAAGCAACACAAAGACACACTGTCTGTTTTGTTGGCTGTGTCAAAGAGTAGATTTCCTAGCTTTGATTTTTGAATCAATAATGTTGTATGTGGCCCAAAGTAAACCCTTTTTTTCACAGTCAGCTCTAAATCTGATAGAAACCCAGCCCAGGAGGCAAATGATAGCCAAGAGGCTAGCACTAACGCTGCTGATCTAACATGGATGTGTTATTAGGTGATCGGATAACACATTGTGGGAGGGCCAGTTTACTCAGCTTTTAAAGGATCTAGCTATTTCTCAAGGTTAAGGTGAAAAACTACCTCAGCCCAGTCTACCTTCTCAGCCCACCACTGCTTGTGTAATAATTGTAAGCCTATAATGGTTACTGTTGATAACTGGGAACATTAAAGTTCCCAGTACTGAGTGTTCAGGACTTCTGCCTGTGTTCTTTTAGTATCAAACCCTCTGAGACTGTCTGACTTTTATTACCAGAATGATACTGAGGTTTTAAACTCTGTTATTCTGACAGCCATAAGCTGAACGAGGCTGGCATCACCGTTATCTAACAGTACGTTCTAGTGCCGGTACAAACCTACTGCCTGTCTCCATAAGAACATGAAGCCAGCCGAGTTACTGAAGTCTGACTCAGCGCTGGGGTTTGTCAGCTCCAGCTGTTTCTCTAAAAGAAAAGCTGGAAGTCCCAAACAAAGAAAGGAACACAAACCTCCGAGAAACCACGGACAAAAGCACTGTTTCCTCAACTTCCTCTGAACACAGGAGCTTTATCTCCCTGCTCTTTAAAAGACAAGTTTAACATTCGTCCATCTTTGTTAAATTGTGACTAAACAGAAATCAAACAATGGTTCTGCAAATACAAACAAGCTGCTGTGTCATTGGTACATATTTACTCTGAGATTAACTCGCTGGTAAACATTGTGCTGATGGATGAGTGTGTTTGTGTTTGCACATTGTCACATCCTGCCTCAATATTAAGTGTTGCTAATTTTATATGGTCACCATGACAACCAACTGTACTCCAGTGAAGGGGGAGGGTCCAGCGACATGAAGAACCATAGTTTGTAGTGATGCATCATTCAAGAGCAAGCCAGTCATATGAGCATGAAAGACTGGATCAGGATCCTGAGTGAGAGCAGGTTTTTCTTGTTCTTGTTGTTGATTTTATTTGATTGACAGAGTAGTCATGATTTTACCTCCACACCACTCTATAACAGGAACACCAGCACTACAGACTGGTGCTTTAAGGTTTAACCTTAATGATTATTTCGGAGGTGACATATTGCCCAGCCAGAGAATATTTCAGATACCAATCATATGACATATTCATTACAGAAAAATGTGGAATATAGACCACAGTTTGTTTTTAAAATCTCCCAATGGGCAAAAAGGTTTAAACCATCCTCCTGCAATGATTTCCACTTCATATGGTAAAGTCCACAACAGTCAGTTTCTATGCAGCAGTGTCCCAGTTTTAATACCGTCTGGTTTCATTATATATGGAGTTTGCAAACCTACAAGCTATAAGAGCTGATCTACTAACAATGATATGGCAGTTGAGATCATTTACTAAGTACAGTATAGTAGTTGAGCTAATCTGCTAACTATGATACAGTAGTTGAGCTCCTCTACTGGCCATATGGTAATATATCTCATCCTCCAGGTTTTATACTGGATTTTAGCTCATCTACCAGCTAAAATACAATGGTTGAGCACATCTACCAGCTATGATCCAATAGTTGAGTTCATCTACCAGCTTTAATACAATAGTTGTGCTCATCTACTAACTAGAATATGGTAGCTGAGCTCATCTTCCATCTATCATACAGTAGTTGAGCACATCTGCTAACTATAAAACTGTAGTTAAGATCATCTACTATCTAGAATATGGCAGTTGAGCTCATCTACCAGCTAAAATACAGTAGACCTCATCTACAAACTATAATACCGTTGTGAACTAATCTGCTAACGGTAAGATGGTAGCTAGGCTCATCTTCTTGCTGCATTGTGGAAGTTGAGCTCATCTACTTAGTCTGATATAGTAGTTGAGCTAATCTGCTAACTATGTTACAGTAGTTGAGCTCATCTACAGGCTATAATGTGGTAGTTGAGTTAATCTGCTGTTACAGTAGTTGAGCTAACTATGACACAGTAGTTTAGCTAATCTGCTAGCTATGATAGGGTAGCTGAGTTAATCTGCTAACTAAAATACAGTAGTTGAGTTGCTCTGCTAATTATGATACAGTAGTTGAGATAGTTGCTAACTTCAATAAGGTAGTTGAGTTAATCTGCTATGATACAGTAGTTGAGTTTATCTAACAGCTATACAGTTGAGCCCATCTACTTACTAGGATATGGTAGTTGAGCTCATCTACTTACTATAATACCATAGCGAGCTCATTTACTAACTATAAGATGGTAGCTAGGGTCATCTTCATGCTATTATGTGGAAGTTGAGCTCATTAGCTATGATACTGTAGTTGAGTCACTGACAGTTTCAAAAACAACACATGCACTTTTAACCAGCATATCTTTGATTCTCTACTATGACTAGCATGAGGGGACTGTCCAGGCAGATGAATTGATGGATGGATTGGTGAATGGATGTGCAGACAGACAGAGATTATTTGAAGGTGTTCTCACTGAGTAATGAAAACCCATCAGCTTCAGTTTAGTCATTTGTGTTGTTATAAAGCAGACAGTGGCAGCTGCAGCACAGATGCAGTAAATTTCTGATCAAAGCTCTAATTCCTGGATGGAAAAACTCAGACTTTAATAACACCGTGGTTTGGAGGCACTGTGGTTGGGAGGCGGAGTAAAAACCTAAACTGACACATCAGTCCATCAGAGAGCAGCTGCAGAGTGCATGAAAGGAAATGTGCTGAAAACAAGTTTTAATATTTAACCATAAATCCCTCTGCAATCAGCAGCAGTGTGGTTGGAAAACAGAGAGTAAACACCCAGAGAGTCTCCGGATGGTTCTCTGCTCAAACAACATTAATACCCAGTCTCCAATCAGCCTGACAGTAATGACTGGGATTAGACTCATTATAGGATGGAAAATGAGTTGTAAATGCTGTAAAAGGAAGGACTGTTATCGTCAGACACAGGTGTACCATCCAGGTAATTATCATAGTGTGTTTGTCTTCCTTTAAATGTGAAATGCACCTGCAGGAAATGTTCATAATCATCTGTATTCTTAAATTTGGAATCACTCAGAAAGGCAGGACACACCTTTATTTAAATGAGTCATTAAAATTATCATCTCTCCATACAGGAGCATGAAGTCAGGCTGGCTGCATGATTTTCTGGTTTAAACAGTCTGATGAAGCACAATTAAGACCTTAAAAACATGCTGTTCATCCGTCTACTGGCTCTTTCACTTCCACTGAGGGAAAGGTTGACTCAGAGACCTGCTGCTTTCTCTCTGTCAGTGTTTTTAAATCCTCCACTCTGTCCTTATCTCTGACTCTCCCACCATTCAGCAGTGCATTCCTAATTGTTGTTTTTGATGTCACACTGAGCCCTGAAAGTGTTTTATTAAAGACACAGTCATCTTTAAAGACAGAGGACCTTCAGTTAATAAAAGCACCACATCTTGCTTTACATCAGAGAGACACACAGCCCGACCTTTAATAACACCTGATTATAATCTGTCATAATGTGAGGGTGTAATGTAACGCTTGCAGCCATGAACGACAGGTAACGTCTGATGTTAGCTGTGTGAAATCATGCAATAGCAACTCCAACATGAAAGTAGCATGTAAATAACAGGTCCCTTTTCCTTTCTGTTGACTTTTCCATGGGTGAGTGCACTGGGAAGTTGAGGGGTTATGCTAAAAGATGTGTGGTGTCAAATAAAATCTAAGACTAACTTCTCTTCATCCATTGCACTGTGTAACCTCTGTGCCCAAATGCTCTGTGTGTTCTTGTTTCTCTTCAGGATGATCTTCTCTACATGGATTCATGCATTTTACCAGAGGCCTCCACTGGAAATAGATGTGGCATGAACATTATATTGCCAAAAGTATTCACTCACCCATCCAAATAGTTGAAATCAGGTGTTCTAATCACTTCCATGGCCACAGGTGTATAAAATCAAGCACCTAGGCATGCAGACTGTTTCTACAAACATTTGTGAAAGAATGGGTCGCTCTCAGGAGCTCAGTGAATTCCAGCGTGGTACTGTGATAGGATGCCACCTGTGCAACAAGTCCAGTCGTGAAATTTCCTTGCTCCTTAATATTCCACAGTCAACTGTCAGTGGTATTATAACAAAGTGGAAGAGATTAGGAATGACTGCAACTCAGCCACGAAGTGGTAGGCCACGTAAAATGACTGAGCGGGGTGCTCTCAACTTTATGGGAACAGTTTGGGGATGGCCCCTTCCTGTTCCAACATGGCTGTGCACCAGTGCATAAAGCAAGGTCCATAATGACATGGATGAGAGAGCTTGGAGTGGATGAGCTTGACTGGCCTGCACAGAGTCCTGACCTCAACCCGATAGAACACCTTTGAGGTAACTTAGAGCGGAGACTGAGAGCCAGGCCTTCTCGTCCAACATCAGTGTGTGACATCACAAATGCGCTTCAAGAAGAATAGTCAAAAATTCCCATAAACACACTCCTTAACCTTGTGGAAAGCCTCCCCAGAATAGTTGAAGCTGTTATAGCTGCAAATGGTGGACCAATGTCATATTAAACCCTATAGATTAAGAATGGGATGTCACTTAAGTTCATATGCAATTCAAGGCAGGTGAGCGAATACTTTTGGCAATATAGTGTATCTTAAGCAGAGCATTTTGAATTTGATGGCAGCAATGCATCTCAAAAAACTAGAAAAGCACTCGGAGAGCGCAGACCTCCGCCATTAGCCCTATCTCCCAATAGTACAGAGTCCTTTAAAAAATTCCTGGATCCAGATGGTGATCCAGATCACTCCCAAAATCTAATCAGTTCTTCCTTATGCTGTTTCTGACATTTCCCGAAAATTTCATCAAAATCCATCCATAACTTTTTGAGTTATGTTGCTAACAAACTAACTAACTAACAAACCCTGCCGATCACATAACCTCCTTGGCGGAGGTAAGAGGTAGGGACAAGGCCATGTTTACCATTGTGCAGCATCCCCTCTTCTTTTAACAACAGTCTGTAAACAGCTGGGAAGTGAGGAGACCAACTGATAGAGTTTTGGGGGAGAAATGTTGTCCTATTCTTGTCTGATGTAGGATTCTAGCTGCTCAACACTCCTGGGTCTCCTTTGCTGGATTTTTTCTTTTCTGATGATCCAAATGTTTTCTACTAGTGAACTGTCTGGACTTCAGGCAGGCCAATTCCAGACTCTTCTACAGTAAAGCCATGCTGTTGTGATGGATGTGGTTTGGCATTTTCTTGCTGAAATAGTCAAGGCCTTCTCCAGAGGGACAGTGTCCGGATGGGAGAATATTGCTCTTAAACCTCTCTCTACTTTTCAGCAGTGATAGTTCCTTTCCAGATATGTAAGCTGCCATGCCATAGGCATTAATGCAACTCCATACCATCAGAGATGCAGGCTTTAGAACTGTGCTAGGATAACAAGCTGGATGGTCCCCATCTTTACATAATATTTCAACACTGGATTAATCTGACCACAGAACAGTTTTCCATGTAGCCTCAGTCCATTAGAAATGAGCTTTGGTCTAGAGAAGATGGCTGTAAGAGGCCTTTAATCCACATCTCAAAAGGACTCAAAAGTAGCTCAAGATCTTTTTATCCAAGTTGACCAGCTGGCACAGCAGTAAACAGAATGAAACTCTGGTGTTTTGACAGGCCCCTCAAAGCAGATGGGACATCATCTATCCAACCTTCTGCAGACTTTACAATCTCTGCCTGAGCTGCACATGATCTAAATCCAATCAGCCCTGATTGTTTCTCTCCACCTCTGCTGGGAGAGAATGATAATAAATATGTGATAAACCAGGAAATAATGAGAAAATCCATCCTGTTCTGGAATAAAACAGTTAGAGGTGTTTTAATGTCGTAATGATGAGCTGTCAGAGGGGACTGTAGTATAAAATCTCATCTGCTGTAGAATTAGGTGCTTTAACATTTTTTCTGTATCAGTCACAGCCCACCTCTCCATTCTCTACATCATGGTGAGTGATGATAAGACGCTCGTCTGGGAGTGTTTGAGGCTGTGAAACATTAAAATTCAGCTCACAGGTGAAGCTCAAGAACAGCGGAAAACCTCAGAGGAAGACTGACTTTCAGGGTTTTTATTAGGGATAGAGAAAGAATCTTTATTACACTCCAACAGACAGAAACATTCACTGACATGCACTCACACATTTGTCATTGTTAGTCTGCTCAGGAGCATGTAAAGTCTCCTAGAAACATAGTCACAGTTAGTACAAATTTTACTGTGTAACACACAGCCGACTGTTCATGAGCCTGACTAGTTTTACACCTGAAGGTGTCAGTTTTATGAGGAAGGGCTCGTTCAGGAAGATCCATCCTGCAGAGCTTCAAGCTGATTCACTTGTTCCTGTTCAGAGTATGACCGGGCCATTCAGCATTATTAGAGGAGAAAGGGGTAGCGGCTACAGGCGTGGTTTAGCTGTAGTGACTGTAATCCTGTAAACAATGGTGGTCAGTGAAGAGATCAGCATGAATGCAGCTATAGCAGCATTTTGATCAGAGCTGGATAACATTTCTTTAGGGCTGAAACCACTCTTCGTGTTATTTGAGAGATCCAATTGCAAAAATCACTTGTGTAGAAGGAGAAGAGAGAAGATGAAGCAGTGATGCTGAAAGGTACTTGCCCTGTGTCTTTCATGCATCCACAGAGAAAGACAAATAGGTCAGAGGTCATTCCCATTCAGGAGTCAACAGGTCACAGAAGCAGCATTACACTTTAAAGTGTCAGATCTGTGCATTAGAGTTAATGACGAATAAATGAAGATGTCTGTGATGACATGAGCTAATTTTGAAGCAGTTTACAAGCTTTTATTTTCTTCTCTCTCTGCTCTCCTTCACTGAAACAATCAGTCCCTTACAGTCATAAACCAACTGGTCCTACTTTAAAATTGGTCCTTCATTTCTATTCATTAAACCCTTCACGACCGAGCCTCTGTCTGTGGAGTTTTTTAAACAATGGAGTCTCATTGACGCCTGAGGGGAATTATAGTCTCCTCTAATGTAGTAAACATGCTCCTAAACATTATTAAAAATGAACTTTAATGATGCTCTGGTCTTCAGATCATTATCAGAGTCCCAGAAAAAATGGCTGCCTGCCACTGGTTGGTCTGTTCTGATATTTAAATGAAGTGTCTGTCTCATCGTGTCTGCTCTTTATTTGGGTCGACGGTGTGACAAATGCCATCACACCGAGCAGGAGGAAGAGGTCCCTGCACGCTGAGGATTAGAGTAATTGGATTGAGAAAATGTTTAGTTTGCTGCTGAATGGAAACGCAATGAACTGTTTGTGTCATCATTAAAAATAAATCTGCAGCTGAAAAGCAACCAGAATATTAAAATGATCCCCACAGCAGAGGGAGAGAGGAGGGAACAACGCTGGATATGATAGGTGGTAAGTTCATTAATATGAAAAATACTGCATTCAGAAGACAAAACACTTTGGCCTTGTCCATACTTAGGTAGGGGAAAACAGAGGCTTCTCTCCTCTCTTTTCAAAAACAACCCCATCCTCAAAACTACAATAAACTCTAACACAGCTCTCTCACAGACACCAGGGATGTACTTTATGTGAATATTTCCTTCCTCTGTAAAGACCATTTCATCCCACTGGCCTGAACCCAGTCTGCTCCCTAACTGCTGACATTGTGGTCGGGGTTTGTCTCTGTAATCATGTCACAGTGACCTCTGTAGTCCAATCTGGTGTCTCTGTTCTGATGATGTCACACATCAGTGACACCAAACATTAGAGAAACCAGCGCACTGTTACGAGCCAAAAACGCTCGTACACTTAAACACTGTCAACAGAGTCTCTATAAAGTTTTCAGCCTGGAAGGAGTTTAACAAAAGGAACATTTAAAGTGACCTAAAACACGATTTCTGTGTGTACAAACAGTGTGTCTCTCGGCCAAAATAGTCATGAAAATGACAGAGAGCTATTTTCAGAAGGGGGGGATATACAGTACGATTACACTTTTAGTTTGTGCTTTTAAAAGTAAAAGCCCAGTTTAGCATTTCTCACCTCCTTTGTCCAGAATGCTTTTATTCTGAATCGTTCCCTGCTCAGTTCTACAGTGTTTAAACTATCTTGTAGGGAGATCTACTGAGGTGAAACTGACCTTTAGAAACAGAGCTGTGACAGCAGAAGTCACAGACAACGTGGTATAAAAGCTGTGACAGTGTGAGGCAAACAGAGCGTGATCCACCCACAGCGGTTGAAGAATTGGTCTGATTATTTTAAAAGAACATGACAATTTCTCCAGAGTTTTAAACTGAGCTGCATGTGTGAATGCAAACAGCCTCTCTTCCAAATTTCATTTTTTTCAATCAAAGAGGCTTTTCAATGAAATCCTGCTGTGCGCCTCCAGTGTGGCGTTCCTGGAGTCTGAGCATGCAGATGAAAGTCAGTCTTTGGGTCTTTGATACTCCTGGGCTTATACTCTTATACTCTGTTGACTGATAGTTAGAGGCACCAGCTGGACTCCCTTGTGATGACTTCTCTTCATTCATCTTTGGGTATTGTTGTTAGACCGCGTGTCTAATGCTGACATGGTCAGGGGAGCAGGGATGGGAAGGGTCAGCTGTCTGATACAGGAATGGCAGCTGTGCTTTTACAGGCACCTGGCACACTTTCCCTGGCCTGATCCAGCTCACTGTGCACTGGCTGCCCAAATCATGGTCAATTGTAAAGTTCTGCTGTGCTAACCGTATTTTATTTTAAACCTGAATGATAACCACTCTGATCAAAACAATTAAAAATTAACTTTCTTTTTGTTGTAGTACAATATAGCCTATTTAGAAATGCAAACCCATTTTCCTAAATCAAAATGAACTTTTTTGTGAATGTTAGCTATGTGAATGGGCAAACTGACCAAAACATTAGGAAAGTAAAATCCGCCATCATAGCTAAGCCATGATGTGCACCAATGTCAGGTTTCCGGGGAATAAAGAAGAGGATACTAAGGTAATTTTAAAGGGGATATATTGTGCAAAGATCACTTTTTCAGGCTTTTCTAATCTTCCTCTCAGCTGCCAGCTGAGATGCTGGAAAGCTCAGTGGGTTACCCTGCTGACTTTAATCTATGAGATTGATGGATCAAATCCCAGCCTGGTCCTTAACTTTGGATAAAAGTGTCTGTAACATCAGGAGTGCCACATCTATTTCCTGAGAGGGGTGTGGTCAGGGGCGGAGTCAGGCAGCTCATTAACATTTAAAGCCACAGACACAGAAACAGCTCATTCTGAGCAGGGCTGAAACAGAGGGGTTTTTAGACATGCAAAAATCCAACACTGGAGTGTTTTTTCAGCAACAAACTTCACAGGCATGTTTTGGGGACCTCTGAGAATGATATTAACTTGTCTTAAAAGGGTAAAATAATGGAAAAATAATGGAATGGGTGGGGTTAAAGGGCAAAAATGGTTATAAAAGAGGCAAAATAGGTCAAGAAAGGCAAAAAGGGGCAAAATTGATGGGGAAAGGATGGGAAGTGGTTAAAAAGTGACAAATAGTAGAAAGAGGTAAAAATAGGTGAAGAATGGCAAATGATGGGAGGGAAAATGGTGAAAAGCAGGTAAAAAGTGGCAAATGGATTAAAAGTGGCTAAAATGAGTCAAGAAAGGCAAATAGGGCAAAAATGGGAGGTAAAATAGTGAAAAGTGGCAAAAATATTTGAATATGCAAAATGGGTCAACAAAGGCAAAAACGGGGCAAAAAGAGATGGGTAATAGTGGCAAAATGGGTTAAAAGAGGCAAAAATGGGTAAAGAGGTAAAGATGAATGGGAAAATGGGGAAAAATGTTAAAAAGTGGCAAAAATGGGTCAAGGAAGTGGGTGAAATGCTTCTCCTTCTGTGTGTTAAGTTAGTATTTGAAATGATAAGTGTTTTGTAAATAGACTTTATTGAGTGTAGTTTTCATTAAAAAGACTGATCAATTAAAAAAAAGACAGTATGTGATTCAGTAAAAAGTTAGCAGCAGAGATAGGTAGAGAGTGATGCTTCAGGAAAAGTGAGTCTGGCTCTGACAACAACATCTTGACTTATGGTGTAACATCAGTGGACGATCACAAGAGATGGACAGAAGAGAAATGTAGGTAATAAAAAGCTGATGAACTTCAACAGTACAGTGACTGACTGTTAGCCTGGGCTCAAATCTTGAATGCTTCCTCATGTCACTCCAGCTTTTTCTCTGATTCCCTTAGTGCCCTATCAAATAAAGGCCCTCAATACTTTCTTTTTTTTTTTCTTTAATTATGAGGCCCTGCCATTCCAAACTCCAGTATTTGACTTTTCTCCAGTGAGCAGAAAAGTCAAATAAATGTTCTCCAACATCTTCAAAGCTGGGCAGAATCACTCAAGTGCTGACCAGCTTTTGTCGCTTTTCCCTTCTCTGGGTGGGTAGATGAAATTGCAGATGCCAGACGTTGGTGGACACTCAAAGAAAAAGCATTTAAAAGAGCATAAAGCATATGCAAAGGTGGCCCTTCTCAGACTTTTATAACATTCAGTTCTGCAAAAACATTTCCCTTGAACACGACTCTGGCTGATATTTGGAGGAGATCACGTCCTCTCTCTTTGTGCTGCCGTGTCTTCACAGCTCTCATCTAAATTAAAGGATTCCCTGTTGACAAAAGGCTTTTCAAACCTGGCTCAGGCCTTTGGCTCTCAGAAGAGAGAGGGAGACTCTTTTCAGACCAGAGATGTTTGATCGCTGAGGCTGAACGAGGTGATACAGCCTCCAGTCGATACTCTGGACATTTCTCTCTGAATCTGACCCTCTGTCAGACCTTTCCTGATTTAATCTCAATGTGTTTAAACTTTAGGACTGCAGAGGTCTTTTATTTGGACCAGATTTCACTTCTCACAGCACTGGTTTTAAACACGATCAAATGGTGAAAACGACACGGACGACTTCATGGTCTTCACTGATGAAATACAACAGAGGAGAAAATGTTAAAGTGCTTCAGGGCTGGGACTCAAGGAATATCTGTTCACACAAGTTTTGGAGAGGCTGCTTTATCAACATTTATTTCACTTAAATGGAGTCAGTGCAGTCTTCTAAGGATAGGTAAACAAGTTCACACAGGTTCGTAATAACCACTGGCAGAGACGGTTTTAGTTTTAACAAGAGAAAGTCATTTTATTTAACAAAGCAAATTAATGACAGTTATATCAACAATAGCAATAATCCCAAAAAATCAACCCAAACCTTTAATCAAACTAAATAACTGTTCAAAATGGTAAACTGGTGCATCTTTCATACGATTTAAAAACCAGCACTTGGCACAGGGAGGTTTTAAAACAGGGCTGAGGCTTACTATGTGGCAGGAGGGAGTCTAATAGGGGAAGGGATCCTCAAACTAATCACCTATGACACTGCACACCTACAAAAAGGGGAATCTTGAAACACACCACCACCAGGGAACTGAACTGCCGCTATGGGTCCTCAGCACCCAGTTACTAACTAAACAAACCCAAAGAACAAAATTAAACAATAATAATTCCCACAAAATATCAAAACAGGAATTGACAATTATACTGTCTAAATCAATTTGCACATTTATATTATAATATTAATACACAGCATCCTCCAAAGCTAGATAATACACAGCTCGTTAACTCTCCTGCATGTTACAGGAGGCCAGTGTCCAAAACAAAGTACACCAGATGGGAGCCAAAGGTGAGCCACAACCGAATTAAGCAGAACCAAAACCCAAGTAAGGAAGAGCCAGAACAGAACCAAACAGATGAGGAAAAAGAGCCAAAAAGAAGATGTAGATGTAGAGGTAGAAGAAGATGATGGAGAATGTGTAGAGAAACCAAAACAGCAGTGGTTGTTTCTAGGCGATGGCTGACCCAATTACCAGTGGCTCTAAAAGAAAATGCATTTATATAAACCAATATTTAATGAATCAAACTATCATTAAATTGTGTTACCAGAGCTAAATCAATTACATTTAGGCACAGATGGTCTTTATCAGTCTAGGTATTCAACTAAACCTGACTGACAAAAGGCACTCCGGCACAAATTAAAACAATCTTGTATTTTTGTGATAATAAATTTGAAAAGAAAACACTCCCCGTCTCTGTAGTTTTTGTGATGAATCCTCCTCTTGTCATTGACCATTCAGGGCAGTCTGCAAATTTAAAAATGAAACAGAGTTGTATCAGAGTTGCTGAAGCAATATTTAATTTATTTCCCCAAAAACATTCCATCATAGTCCATTCAGAAATGCAGTTAAAAAGCAAAGTCAGAGAAGAGTATGAAGGCAGAGGGGGCCAAAGGGACATGGCATACAAGAGCAAGATAATGATGGTGAAAACTGCTGGCTAAAGAAAGCACTGGGCAGCCTAAAATCCCATATATGCCAAGGCTGCAAAATTGTTTGAATTTATTCAATAAAAATCAATCATTAAAAATGTTGACAATGTTGACACATAGTGGAAACTTGATGCTTCTCATTGGTCAATGAAAAGCACTGCACGTTCAAAGCAGAGAGACAGCAGCAGCTGAGACTATATCATTAGAATGAAACCTCTCAAGACATTGATTTCAGAAACAGGTAATAAATAAGGAAGAAAATGTGTTCCTTATCAATTCAGTAAGGAGCATGCATTTTTCAGCAATTCCTCTTTCCAAGAGGCTAAAATCAGCTGTCACTGATGACATTAAAAATAGTCCTACCAGTATGTCGATGTCATAAATTGTGCTGTCATTGCTGTTCATTTTGGAATTTCTTGATTTGGAAAATACACATATATCTTTCTGTCACTGATCTTGAAAAAGTGCTTCTTTCAGAAACAGTAGACTAGGTTTTCTTTATCCATGCTGCATGTATGTGTTCTTTCCCATGCCTTGTTCCTGCTGCGGTATGCTCATGACCACATAAATCAACTGGTCAGACGTGTGTTGTGTCCACCACTGGGTGGCATAGTTACTACAGAAACAGACTCTCCAGGGACAGGTCAATAAGAACAGATAGGGAGAGAGATTTACACTGAGACCTATGAAAGAGGAACTGCTAATGTTGATGTCTAACAATAAAGCCGGTGGAACTATATTACTGTGTCCGTACCTTCTTCTATTCAACTCCAAGAAATACAAAAATGTGCTTGTGCCAGAGAAAAGAGAAAATAAAATATATGTTTAAAGTGTTTGGAGTCTCAGCTTTCGATCACGGCCGTGTCACTTTGAAATAATTAAGTTGGCAGAGGTGAAGCGTTTCTTCTGCTGCTGACACAGTTCTGACTGCAGAAAAAACACTGTCAGTCAAATAAAACCCTTTATTATAATGAGACTGGCAGGAAGTCAGAATTCATCAGCGGCTATCACTAACAGACTCTGCTGAAATCTGCATCAGGATGGCCAGAACACTCAGATTTAATTCTAGAAAAATTAAATTATATTAATCTTCTAACTTATTCCAAACAACAGAAAAAAATGAAATAAATACAAATCAAAGGCACCGAAAACTGGTGATCAACCCCCCAACCCCCTGATTCCACCACCATCTCAAAATATTTAGGTAGTATGGTACTTTAAGTAAAAGTAGATAAAAAAACAGAAAAACACTCAGCTATGGAGAGTAATCATGATGTCATATTTATTGGATTATTAATAAATAAATAGAAACAACTTTTGACATTACCTGTTAAATATCAGGATTTTTCGAGATGGTATGATTTCTGTGATGTTTCTGCTTCTGTAACAGAATGAGGAACCAGGAAGTTATCCTCACTAGTTTGATCACACTGCCTCCTACAGGCACAGAAACAACACTGCATCAGATGTGTAGGTGGATTGGTACATGTGCATGTGTTCTTAAAATGTTCATCTGCCTGACTTTAAAAAAATAAAAAATAAAAATATTATTGTTCCAGAGAGAATGTTTGGCTCCATTTATTTATTTATTTATTTATTTTTCAAAATAAAAACTGAAATATCACACTGACTTAGTCAAAGTACCTTTGGCAGTAAGTACAGCCTTGAGTCTTTGATTGGGGGATTTTTTGCTGTTCGTCTCTCCGGCACAGTCAGCTTGGATGGGGACTTTTAGATCCCTCCAGAGATGTTGGATAGGGGTCAGGTCAGAGCTTTGGCTGAGCCCCTCATTCACAGAGTTGTCCGTAAGTCACTACTGTGTGGTCTTAGGGTCATTGCCATG
This sequence comes from Cheilinus undulatus, assembly GCF_018320785.1. Lineage (NCBI taxonomy): Eukaryota > Metazoa > Chordata > Actinopteri > Labriformes > Labridae > Cheilinus > Cheilinus undulatus. The sequence goes on from NC_054879.1 coordinate 21,694,339, forward strand.
TTGAAAGGTGAACCATTTGGGTCTGAGGTCCTTTTCATTGAGGATATCTGTACTTTGCTCCATTCAGCTTTCCCTCAACCCTGACCAGTATCCCAGTCCTTGCTGCTGAGAAACACCTCCACAGCATGATGCTGCCACCACCATGCTTCATTGTTGGGATGGTATTGGACAGGGGATAAGTGGTGCCTGGTTTTATCCAGATTTGGATTAAGGAGAAGAAGAGATGAACCCAGGTTTAAAAAGTCAGCGGACAAAATGATGAGCAGAGACTGCAGTCGTCAGTGTTTAATACAATAATACAGAAAACAGCTGTACAGTAAACAGAACTCTCTCTCTCTCTCTCTCTCTCTCTCTCTCTCTCTCTCTCCCTCACACACACACAGGGCCAAAGAGCACACAATGACTTTAGCACACGTTGCATTAACAAACACAGTCCTCGTAGGATCTAAAGAGTGTCCATTTTCTGCCATATTGGCGCCACTCCTTCTAAATCCCGAGTCTCTGTTGCCCTTGTTGCCATGGTGATGTAGAGCACTTCATATCAACAGTCAGAAGAACAGAAACAGAAGCTGTCTGATCCTTTATGAATGATAACTCTGCTATTTTATGACAAGCTCCTCATAGTAAACGTGTTTTCTTTTAATAGAGCATCTGGAGTTTCTACAAAGATGGTGGAGAGTAAATGTCACGCTAACCTATGATTACATCGGCCAACAGCACAATGAGACCAGCTGTGTCGTAGAAAAAGCTTCCATGTAAACTCACTAATCCACGGCTACTGCTCTGCTCTCTGTGGACCCAATAATTATCAGACATGTTTGACCTTATGCCACGCCCCTGATAGTGATGTCACAGCAGGAATACGTCACATTTAAAACATTACATTTAAACTTTAAACTTTGATTTAACCCTCCTTTATTAAATTCTCAGTTATTAGCCAGCTGCCAGTGTTAAACATCTAAGCTACTGCATAAGTGCAAAAAGCTGCAGTTCTTCTAGTGTCCACTTGAGGCTGGCTCTAAAAGTGAGTCAATCCCCATAGAGCCCCATGATAAAACGTCCAACTTCATTGCAGAGAATAACATGTTTGAATCTTGGTATGAAAAAAAAAAAGTTTGGTCTTAAATCTCTTTTAGTAACACTTCACAAAATGATAAATAAAAACCAGCACAGAAGCAGGTAGCAAACTGTTTTAGCTCTATTGTCCATTTGACACATTTTTAATGTTTGTCTGAGTGTTCATTTTTAATTTAAGAGGGTCATTCAAACACAAAATAAGGATTCTTTTGGCTTCTCCTGCATATTTTAACCATGGTTTCACGTCTGTCTTCAGGAAGATCCATCTGTCAAAGCTTCAAGCTGATTGGCTTGTTCCTGGTCAGAGAATGACTGGACCAATCAGCATCATCTTTGGAGAAAGAGTTGGCATCTACAGGTGTGGTTTAGTTAAAATTACTCCAATCCTGTGAACAATGGAGGCTGGTGAGGGGATTAGTGTAGATGCACCTATAGCAGTAGTTTGATCAGAACATTTTTGGATCACTTCTGCTGCTAGCGACTCATGCTCTCCGACATATTGCCCAATGGTATCCCACAATGCATTGTGACAGGCCGTTACATACAATGGCAGGCTGTTCTGTCATTGCATCATTCTTTGTCAAACTTTGCAGGTCATTACACTGAAGATTGTATGTTTAGCTCTTAATGGAGAGAAAGAGAGACAGAGAGTCTGTAATGTGGCCCTCTGTGTCTCTGCAGACAGCAACTGCTTTGAATAATGGCTCAAACAGAGCTAACACAGAGAAGCCTGAGTCCACACCCAGGGCTTTTAGTTATGGCAGTGCTAAACCAGTGTAGTCTAATGTTTCAGAAATAGAAAAGAACTGCTAGTAACCATGAGGTCACATGTTGTTGACACATTTTTTCTTGTTTTTACAATACAGAGGTTAGCAAGATAAGAGTATGCCAACCTACAGTCGCTCCCTGATAAGAAAAATAAATATGAGTCCCTTCAAGTATTTAACATCTTCTCTAGTTAAAATTGTCTAATGGAAAAAAAATCTCATTTTCATAATTCACAGAGGTCGTGGATTGGTTCCTATCCCACATTTGGGGTCATGGTTCTTTTGGTTGTCTTTAGTAGCCAATCAGGTGAGAGAGGGACAATAAATTTTTTTCCATCCAGCTTAACTGCTTTTATAAGACCATATCCAAACCAAGGACAGTCTTTATAATAGTGGTGTTAGAGAAATATAGACAGATATATGATTTGGGGTTATGACATCACATTTTGGGGGCGTGGCCAGATGAGCAACAGTTTTGATAATTTGAGCCCCAACCAAAGAAATGAGCAGAAATCCTCCTCACTCTGCTGACATGTTACAGAGTTTTGTTTTGTTCATAAATCTGTGATCAAAGCTTCTTAACAGCTTCACGCCTCAGTCCCAGAGAAAATAAAAATAAAACCGCTTCAAACATGAACAGTCCGGTTTTACACGCCTGTATTTATTTATATATTTAATATTTATTTTTTATTTTACATTCTTTTCTTCTAATTCTCTGTTTAATTCATAAAGATGCTCAGCGCTGTGGTTGGACCATGAAGCTGCTAAGTAGGTGATCTCTGACGATCAGCGTCTCTTTAAATGGTGTATTTTCATGGACGGTTGTAAACATAAGGTCTGAGGGCCCTTTGGGGTCCACCGAGGAGGCCGCTGGGTCCACATCTGAGTTCAAACAGGAGAGAGTGAACGCTCACTGTGGGCCATCCTCAGTCGTTTTCAGGCACTTCATCCTCCTGCTCTTGCTCCTTCTCCTCCACTGACCCCGCCCCTGAAACCGTTACCATAGCAACATGTGAGCGCATTCAGAGTCACACTGAAGGAAATGTAAAAATTCAATGCTGTGTTTAATAATACAAAGATACATTTTCTGCTGCATTCCGGCATCTGATAGGAAGCCGCCATGTTGGAGGGGGGTAGCTATGCTAAAATGACTGTATGTCTATGACAGAGAGAGGTCTATCCATGATTAAAATATTCACTGAAATGGAGTTTTAAAGCTGTTAATTTTGCCACAAACATCCGACATGTATTAATGACCCAGGATACATCCGTGGCTAACCCTCTCCAAGATGGCAGCCCCCTTCCTACGTGTTTATGATAGTACCATTCCAGGTGAGGTGATCTTCGGGCAAGTGGTCAGCTGAGTTTTCTTCTTCTTGTGTTTCTTCGGGAAGGGAATCGTCACAGTTCTGTGATTGGTTGGAGGCATGTCCATCAGGGATGCTGTGACTGGCTGAGACATGTGATTGGTTGTCAGAGTTGGCATTACAGGCCACACCTTCTTTTTCCTCTTTCTCCTTGGTGGCCAGCTCTAAGTGAAACAGACACATATGGGGACATTTAAGCAACACAAAGTAAATACAGATGTTTTTTTCATATTCACAAGAGAAAATGTGTGCAATTAGGAACTTTTATATGTGAATAAAACCTGTTTGATTCCACAGCAACAAAAATCCGATGTCCTGGGCAGAAAATACTGGGCCATTACTTTATTGTGATAATCAGAATTCACAAACTCTTGAACACTGTCTCCACTGTAGTAAAAAAAAAAGAAAAGTCTGCCATTTATGATTGATTAATTTCTCTCCTAGGCACTAGTTTCAGGTTGGCTACACGCTTGTTGATTTTAGACCTGGTCAAAGGTCAAAGTGAAATTCTTCTTCATTTTCAGCTTTCAGGGTTCTGAGCCTAAACTAACTGGTATGAGTAACTGCCCATAATTCGCCCCACCTTTACTACAAATCCAGTTCTAGAAAGTGTCAAAGACCCACAATGAAGCATGGTGCTGCCCCCACCAGGCTTCACACTGACACTGTTAAAATACAGGGATGTGGAGGCTTTGAGTTTGATTATTCCTCATATAAAAGATGATGAGTCAGTGCTGTTCTCTACATGTGAATATTCTCCAGCAGAGAACATAGAAGGGCCCCATATTGCTCTTTTCCTGGGGCCTCTAAATCACTAAAATAGCCCCTGAGTCTTGTGTGTTCACCATGCACAGAGAGCTCTTTCCATCGATCCTTGTTGCTGGTGATGACATCTGACAGGTGAGTCCTCAGAGCGGGCAGGTCAATGGCAGTGAGGGAGAAGTCCATGTGTCCATCATCACTGTTTCCATGGAGACCACAGCTGTGTCTCTGCACTGACTCCACGGTAACCGAGCCGCTGCCTGTTAGACTGCAGCAGAGCGTGAGAGAAACGGTGTAAAGCAAGGAACATTTGGTCATCAAGAGTAAAGACAGGATCTATGCTGATCGATACAGGGCGGAGTTGTGTTTGTGTTCATGCAGAGAGGAAAAATAAACCTGAAGAAGAAATGTGGTAAATTTAACCAAATTTTGATTAAAAAAATAAAGATTATACAGTAGGTCACATCACCATTCAGTTATGATTTTTTACTGGGTAGAGATATAAGCATCCGCTTTTCGGTTTCTGGCATGCAGGTGGCATCTTGGAGGGGGGACAGCATGTCAAAATGAGTTTAAGGAGGTTTATCCATTATCAATTTATCTATAAGCCACTTACATGGGAATCTATAAGTCAGATTCAATTTCAAAACATGAATTTTATTTTGCCTCTTTTCAGACAGATGGAAAAAATCATGATGTCAAATTTTTTAGAAATAAATCAGCAACCTGATGTTTACATTTCAGCATCCTTTCAGCCTGTTTATTGCTGTTAAATCAGAGTAAAATCAGCTTATTGTTGACTTCACATATCAGGTTTTTGTGGAAGTTCAGAATTACAGAATTTTTGACATGAAATTTTTACATAGAATGGAGAAACTAGGATTGTTTTTTAAACTGATTTGAACAGAGATAAATATCTAGTCGTAAAAGGAGATGTCAGACTTTGGTACACTGGGGAAAAAAGAAAAAAAGGCAACAGCCATCATGTCTTTATATGCAAAGAAAGTAAAAGAAACTTTTCTGCAACATTTTCAAATGCTGAAAATTTTGCAGTATAAAGCCTGACAATTCAGATTCTTCTTTAACCTTAGTCCTTAGCTAACAGAAAGAAAGAATGTGATATTTCTGTTCTGTTCTGCTAACACTTCCTGTAGAAGTACTAGTACCTGGACCTTCTGTTTCCTGTCTCTCTGGCCTTCCTGTCCTCCTCGATCAGAGGACCAATCACCTTCTCTGTCGTGTCGATCAGACCGCTGAATGTCGGCTCCACGATGAAGTCAATAAAACCTGAGAGCCAAGAGAGAAAGAAGATGTTGAGACTGAAGACAACAGACATATACTGTCCTTTCTTCCATTTTAATATTCAGAATGGGTGCAGTTCTTTGATCTACCAGGAGATGTCATTGTTTAACCAAACATGGACAGGAGGGTTCATTTAAGGCAGCCAATCTGAACCATATCTGTCCTCAGGACCACCACTGTATCCTATCTTCAAGACTACCACTGTACCTGTCCTCAGGACCATTACCGCATCTGTCCTCAGGACCATGACTGTATCTATCTTCAGGACCATCACCATCTTTATCCTCAGGACCTCCAGGGGTTAGACATCCAAATGTCTAAACATCTTTTCAACCAGTCATTTACAATGAAATTGTAATAGTATGGACCTTTGATGGAATAAAACTCACAGCTGAACTAAGATCTCCTTCTATTTGTTGGTATTCAAAACAAGACTTCCATTTGAAATTCCCATCTACCTGCTGTTTGTGATTTGCTGAACTAAATCCCAGACAACATCATGGGACGGCCTGATTCCAGCTGTGGAGGCTCAGTTCAGACAGCTGAGACTGTCACCACTGGGCCTTAGTCTCACATGTTAAACAAATCATCATTTCTTATCCCCCTTAGCTAATCCTGGCATTTAACTGGCTGGTGTCTGTTCTTACCAATTTGTGATTGGGCAATCATCGTGGCTTTACGGTCACAGAGAGGAGAGAAAGGAAGGCCGAGCTCTACCTCTTTATCTCCCTGGAAGAGAAACAAAGACCACAGAAACATTAGAATCCAACATTACATTAACTTCCTCAGAGGTTCCTTGCATGTACATAAGAGGACATTACATTTTGGCTTTCCTACAACATAATGTTTATTTTTGCCTGTAGAATTTTTGCTCTTAATTTTTTGGGAATCTGTTTGGATTTTGAGGAATTTTTTTAGGCATTTTCATGGAATTTTGTGTGACTTACAAGTTTATTTTGGCGAGCCTCATTGGATGTCTTAGGGGGAAGTTGCTTTGAAGTTTTTGGTGATTTTCATGGGAATCTGGAAAAATTTGGGGGGAATTTAAGGTATTTGTAATTTTTTGGAATTTGATCAGAAATTTGAAGAGGAATTTATTTTAAATTTTTGGAGAATTTGCTAAAATTTTTCTTGGGAGGAGTATTTGGAATTTCAGGGGGAGATTATTATTAAAGTGTTTTTATAGGATACTTTATAAATATTTTTTAAAGAAAATATGTTTAAGAATTTGGGGTAATTTCTTTTAAATTTTAGGAAAAGTGTGGATTTTGGAAAGGAAAATTGTGAAAACTTTGAACTTTTAGTGGATTTTCAAAATAAGACAAAAAATGATTCCACCATGCCTCTCTCAGTGACTGACAGCATTTCTCACTGAATAAATGTCCGGCACACAGCCAAAAAAAAGGTCAGGTCCAAATTATTCCAAATACTGTAAGTGAGAGAATCTAAAAGATGCATTCCAAACCAAAGGTTCCCGCTCTGAGGCTGTCAGAGTAAGTTGTTCACATATTTAGTATCATGATGATCAAACAGTTTATCCAGAAGTCTCCTAGGGGAAAATGTAGCCTTGTTCCTTTAGTGTTAATCAATGAAACAAAAAAAATCTATGTTGACTTTGACAGCACTGTATCACTTTTTCATTCATATGGGTCTGCATTAAGTTTTCATTCTGCAAAAAAAAAACCATCACATCCCAGACCATGGGATTCAAACAGGAGGAGGGGTTGGTTTGCAGCTACGCAGATGATGGCATGGTTTATTGAAATATTTGAATGAGCATCTTTGTGCACCAGGGTGGGAAATTTGAACCTGTTACCCACCAAATGCAGGTATTTTTGAGACCAGACTCATGCTGTCCAAATGCAGAGGTGTCAGGAATGAATGGGGACACAGGAGATGCAGATATAGAGAAAACAAAGTCATGCAGGAAAGGAGCCATAGACCTGGACCACCTGCCTCCAGGACTACATTTGTCACTTACCTGCCTGAAGAACTCCTCCATTAGACTGTGGGTCCAGCGATAATGCAGCGGCCAGGCTTTAGCAGGATGACTGATGTCTGCAGCGTGAAGCATCAGAGACAAAACCTTCACTTTGTCTATACTGGAGAGAGAAAAAGGAGAGAAATGGCTTAAAATGGCTAAAATAATTAAAACATCCATTGAAGCAGGATGGAAACAATTCTGAACAGAGAAACACATGTCTACCCCAGTGGTTCCCCTCTTCTTCTCTGTGATTTTTCAAACCAAATACATGCATACCTCCACCTATTGTATCAGACTGTGAAAACTGTTGCTAATCTAAAAGCAGACTAACAGGGGTGAGGAGGGGGATAACAAATGTGGCCGTGCATACTTCAAAATAATTGTGCCTAACATGTCTTAAGAAAGTTTGTTGGGGGGGGGCTCAAGACGCTAACGCTGTATGTAAAATTTTGGAACCCCTGAAATCACATATTGTGCCTTTTTTTTTAAACCTTCTGGTGGTGAATTCACAGAATGAATCCCAGGAAACCCCATCAGCACAATCTGATCTGTCCTGAAACAGTTTCGTTCACAGCTGCTACTGTCCCAGTAACAGTCTAAAACAGTCTAAGCGTGGTGCAATCTTTGGTCTGAACCAGGCTTTAGGGTAACAAGACTAGGTTAAAACCTAGTACTAGTATATGGCTGACCACGACTATCTGCCTGTTGAAATGCCTGGCTTAGTTGTGTGTTCTTGCAGAGTGATTATTTGGGGTATGTATTAAATGTGCTGTCCCTTATGTCTGTGGGTTAAGAAACGTGTTCCAGTCCTAGTAAAACAGGTGCAATGCTAAAGCTAAATCTGAGGTTGTTGCCGCAGTGGAGGCAGCCATTACCAACAGCTTTCAGTACAACTAAACCCAGTCCATAGAGCAACTGTATGTATGGCTCTGAAAGTATAGTCACTTCATCAGTCAGTCTGTTGAAAGAAATGTTTTTATTTAACCCTAATGAGTTTAACAGGATACACAGTTAATACTGTCATTTAGCCAAAAATCACTACCAAAAACGATTCAAACAGAGCAGATTAAAAGAGGCAGGATAACTGAGGGAATCCTCCGGTGTGTTTGATGGACAGTGTGGAGGTTTTTTCTTGTATTTTGGTCACAGTGAGCAGAGAACAGTCGTCCTCACAGCTGCTGCTGCACGAACGCGAGCAGAACGGCCTGTTGACAGGATGGTGACAGCAAACTCCCAAAAATCTCATCCAAGCATGACAGGACACACACAGACATGCACAGGCGCGTGCGTGACATCCAGACCTGGATGTCTGCTTCAGCAGGCTGCAGAAACATACGAACGCCTGCAGATCGACCAAACAGACTCCTACTGAGGATCTGCTCTTCTTCATCACATGGACACACAGGGCAGCCAGAATCACTCTTCACTTATCAGAGGATCACTCAAATATTTTAGCTTGTATTTGAACTTTTACTGATGTGAAATATTTTCACATGCCACTGGATTTTCTCAGCATCATTAAAACCAAAGGATTCCATCTGGGATCCCCTTTGTGAGAAATTTCATCCTCCATTTAAAGCCATATGTCTTCTTCTGTTTATATCTATGTCTGCAAGTATATAAATATATTCTTTTGATATATATATACAAATATATATATACCTAAAATATATTTTTTAAACCCTTCACACAGTCATTGTCCATAGTTTATGTCTTCACCCTGCAAGGTCTGATGGTCGGCCTTGACCAGAGTGCTCATATTGTACAGTGTGACAAATGTTAATGGAGTTTCATTTAAAAAGTCTCGCAGTCAGAGGTTTAAGTTTGAACTATTGTCCTGTTTTCATGCTTAAGTACCCACAAACAGCAACAAGACCGCTCTAACCATCTCTCTATCACACACATATAAACAGCATCATCAGCAAACACAACTAGCAAATAAGTAATAAATATTCAGTTTTAAGTCTGCAGGTAAGCTCATTACCTGTCCGTTTTTCCTTGATAACACTCAGGAAAGGCACTCTGTTGTATAGCTGGTCACACTCTGGGAGTGTGGCCAACCAAAATACCAAAAGTGTCAGAAATCCATCTGATCAATAAAGAGCAGCTGACGCTCTCATGTTCCCCCATATGCTGATGACAAAATACACACAATAATGCAACTCAAACTGTTGTCAGGATCAGCTGGAAATGACAGTGCACATTCAACTTTAGGGTCAGGATAAAGGTTAGGGTTGGGGCTTTTACTCTTCTTTACTAATGCATCATTAAAGCTGTGCCTATTAATGAAATGCACTACTTATCAAAACTCTAAATGACGATTAAACATTTACAACAGTGCTTTACTCATGACAAAAGTCCGTAGTTATTATGAAATATGACCAAAAAAAAAAAACAAAACAAAACATAAGTCTGAAAGTCAGCTGACTTCCAGGTCAGTCATGTAGCTCTAACTTCTGATTCTGCTGAAAATCCAGCATTGGCTTTAAGCTGACACTAAAATATTCAAGCCCACCATTTTGGAGGGCTCTCAAGTTGTGATGCATGTTGCAAATGTTTATTTTTCCAAATAATCCTCAAGTGTTTGGTATCTATGAATCTAAGTTGTAATGCCTCCGATAGAAAACCCAATGAGAGAAAGCAGAAAAGGAAGGATCACCACCTTCTGAATCTATTGAACTCTTTTCCAGCTTATAGAGATGAAAAAACTAAACCATCATCTCAGACGGGACTTCACCCTCTATCTTAAAATCAATTTTACCTGTGTGTTTGTGTCAGAGCGTTCCTCATCGTCTTTATCTGCTGGAAATGACACGACATGTCTGTTGACATCACCATCTCAATCACCAGAGACCGCAGCTCCCTGTGGAGAAACCAACAAACATGATCAATAACCAATCACCAGAGACCGCAGCTCCCTGTGGAGAAACCAAAAAACATGATCAATAACCAATCACCAGAGACTGCAGCTCCCTGTGGAGAAACCAACAAACATGATCAATAACCAATAACAAGAGACCACAGCTCTCTGTGGAGAAATCAACAAACATGATCAATAACAAATCACCAGAGACTGCAGCTCCCTGTGGAGAAATCAACATACATGATGAATACCCAATCACCAGAGACCACAGCTCCCTGTGGAGAAACCAAAAAACATGATCAATAACCAATCACCAGAGACTGCAGCTCCCTGTGGAGAAACCAACAAACATGATCAATAACCAATAACCAGAGACCACAGGTCTCTGTGGAGAAATCAACAAACATGATCAATAACCAATCACCAGAGACCGCAGCTCCCTGTGGAGAAATCAACAAACATGAACAATAACCAATCACCAGAGACAACAGCTCCCTGTGGAGAAATCAACCAACAAACATGATCAATAACCAATAACCAGAGACTGCAGCTCCCTGTGGAGAAATCAACAAACATGATCAATAACCAATAACCAGAGACCACAGGTCCCTGTGGAGAAATCAACAAACATGAACAATAACCAATCACCAGAGACCGCAGCTCCCTGTGGAGAAATCAACAAACATGAACAATAACCAATCACCAGAGACAACAGCTCCCTGTGGAGAAATCAACCAACAAACATGATCAATAACCAATAACCAGAGACTGCAGCTCCCTGTGGAGAAATCAACAAACATGATCAATAACCAATAACCAGAGACTGCAGCTCCCTGTGGAGAAATCAACAAACATGATCAATAACCAATCACCAGAGACCGCAGCTCCCTGTGGAGAAATCAAAAAACATGATCAATAACCAATCACCAGAGACCGCAGCTCCCTGTGGAGAAATCAACAAACATGATCAATAACCAATAACCAGAGACTGCAGCTCCCTGTGGAGAAATCAACAAACATGATCAATAACCAATCACCAGAGACAACAGGTCTCTGTGGAGAAATCAACAAACATGATCAATAACCAATCACCAGAGACCGCAGCTCCCTGTGGAGAAATCAACAAACATGAACAATAATCAATCACCAGAGACCACAGCTTCCTGTGGAGAAATCAACAAGCATGATCAATAATCAATCATCAGAGACCACAGCTCTCTGTGGAGAAACCAACAAACATGGTCAATAATTAATTCCTAGAGACCACAGCTCCCTGTGGAGAAATCAACAAACATGATCAATAATCAATCAAAAGAGACCACAGCTCCCTGTGGAGAAATCAACAAAAACATGATCAATAATCAATCACCAGAGACAGCAGCTCTCTGTTAAGAAATCAACAAACATGATCAATAATCAATCAAAAAGACCACAGCTCCCTGTGGAGAAATCAACAAACATGATCAATAATCAATCACCAGAGACCACAGCTCCCTGTGGAGAAATCAACAAGCATGATCAATAATCAATCACCAGAGACCACAGCTCCCTGTGGAGAAATCAACTAACACCAGTGACTACACTTCATCAGTCTTCAGTAAAGTAAACTATCTGTCAATAATCTGTGCATATAGATGATCAATAATCAGAGCTACAGCTTGCTGTTCCAGTTCGATGATAAACAATCACACAAAATCAATGTCCACATGATTTATCAACACAAAAACAGATACCGATAACCTCATCTGTCTTTGGACTATGATGTATAAAGATAATCAATACCAGGAGATAATCAGTGATTGATAACTCTCTAATAGCTCTTGTCCTTACACCTTTAACTGTTGTATTGATTAGGTGATTGATGATTCTTTTGATCACCTCCAGTCGTCTTTGTTGAGGTTGACCAGGATGTTCATGTCCTCTTCTGCCATCAGCCTGTAGGCGGCGCTCACGTGATGATTCTCCAGCACTGAGCGATCGTTGTAGAGGATGGCTACCTCTGACCTGACGAACAGAAACAACAGCCAGTCACAGGCTGACCTTTCATGGATTATTGAATCATATTGATATTAAACTCTGTCAAATCCTAGACCACTGGCCTGGTGTGGATGTGGAAGTTGTTGGTGGTTCCTGTGTGCTCAAAGTCGTGAATCGCTGCAGCGAACACCATGGCGAGAATCTCCAGCTCACTCAGCCAGTGCTAAAACAAAGAAAATACAACAGTTAGAGGTTTCTTTGTGTGTTTCTTCATGTGTGTATTAGTGAGCGTGTGTTACCATGAGTCCTGTGTGTAACATGAGGAAGTGGGCGGTCTGTGTGACATCAGCGGCATGGATCAGGTTGTGGTACGGGTTCTTGTGTTTGCTGTAGCCGCTCTCCAGAGCTTCAACGAACTGAACCAGAGCCTGGACCGGGATCTACATGAACAAACCAACAGATACAGAGAGGACAATCATGTGATCCTGATGACACGGAAAAGTCAGACATGGGACAGGAAGTGAAGAGGGGCAGTTCTGAATCCAGTTCAATAATGACTCAGTCCTGCAGACCTCCAAAGATAGATCTAGATAATAAACCTGGTGGAGTACCGCTTAGACTGGAATGACCTCTGGTGGCCTAGACTGGCCTGCATGAAAAGGGCAAGGATGGAACATTTTATGAACGTTGGCATTATCACAGGCAGAGGTTGTAATGTTGGTGAAGCTGGGGATGTTGGGTTTTTTCTCCCTCCATTTTTGCCAGATAGAGGGCTATATTTAGAAACTTCTGGAGAAATGGGTTGAACTGACACGTTGCCAACCTAACTCAGAAAGTTGTCAGGACTTTACCTGTGAATTTCTGTTAATTGAAAACAAGACATTTTTCTAGTTCTTAGCTGAAATATTGTGTCAAACTTTGAGAGTGTCTTATATTCAAAAAGAGTTAATGAATAATGCACCTCTGTTTTGTCTGACCAATAGGAAAAGGAGACAGCTGAGAGGTTATGGTTAAATGGCAGCAGTATTACTCTCTGGTGGTATCAGTAGCTACAGTAGCTTCAGTTAGCATCATGTTAACTGTTCCCCCATGGTTCTAGTCTTTGTGCTTTGATCTCTTATGAAGTATTAATTATGACCAATAAAGAGATTAAACAAACACCTGCCCCAATATTAAGCCCCGCCCCCTCCTCTCAGTGTGAATGATACAAAGCTGCATGTACCCTGAACCTGCTGATGAGGTCATAACGGGTCAGAAGGTCGTAAACAAGGAACTTGAGGGCATGGTCTCCAGTCGCCTCGTGGAAGGCAAAAACATCAAATGACCACTGATCCACTTCCTGGAAAACAACCAATCAGATTCAGTGTCAGACACCATCAGTAAGAAAACATTTTAACATTCAGCATTCTATTTTTATATATGCTTAATCTCCATTTCATATTTATTACAGGATATATTTTTCTATTTCTCATTGTGTCTATTTTCTTTTGAAAAATCTTCATTTTATTTTCTTCAGTTGGATGTCATCAAACAAAAACTTACAGCTGCTGTAAATCTCTTTCACATGCTTCTACTCTACTTTTATATCTTCCTGGCTTTACAACAAATAAATCAGTGTATGTGTGCAAATAATAAAAAAAATGTTGACACTTCTAAAGACTGAGCAAAAACAATTACACCAGAAACGACAATATGGGCATTTGAAATGGCCTATGACAATGCAAATCCTATGTAGCAGACATGAAATGTTATAAAGTTAAGAGAGTCTGAGTAGAGAGTATGATCAAAATTTAAAATAATAAAATTCTGAATCTAATGTTATCATTAATGGAGGTTACAATGATCTGGATGTTCTCCTTAAGTATCCCAATTTTTAAAGTTTGATATTAATACATAACCATATGATTTTATTGCCTAGGAATAACATGAACAGTTCCCTAAAGCAGCCTTTATATGAACCCTTCATGATCAGCACTACTACGATCAATACATTTAGGCACCAGATGGAGTCATTATGGACCATGAAGAACAACAGTGTGATTATTTACTGGGGTTAAATTAAAATATAATATGGTTTGGTTGTGACCATCCATCATTGGAAAACCACATTTTAAATCACTCAAATATGTGTTTTTAAACTCATAAACTAAGAAAAATATTATTAAATTAAGACATATTAAGAATTATATGAAATAAATGTGTAGAACTTCCATGAATGAGACATCAGTCTTTTGTGTGAATGAGAGAAGAAACTGGTGATACTCTTTTGCTTTGATGCTTCAAAAACAGGGTCAAATTTATTTATTTATTTATTTATTTATTTAAAGCGACAGAACATGTTAATGAACATAAGCCCAAAAGACAAATGTAAACTTACTGGAGTTAGCAAAACTATTGCTCTGCATCTGTCGTCTCTTGTAAACACATAAAGAGACAGAAGAATGGTGCTAACAGTGTGCAAACAAGCAATAACAAGATGAATGTAAACTGTGCTGAATGTCTCACTGACATCTGTTTTGTGTTTTAATGTTCTGATGTTTGCTACTCTAATCAGACATATGTCGCTTCTGTAAAGGTCTAGTCTGAATGCTTTATCAATGCTTTCCTAACGTTGCTTCCTGTATGCATTGCACATTTAAGGTATTTTTTATGTTGCTGTAATAGCATCAGATCTGTGTTGCATATTTCATGTAATTTTTTTTCTTTTTTACATTTTGCTCAATGCTGCTTCATGATGTGTCCTGCATGCTGCATGCATTTTTTTTTACATTTAATATGCTGCTCTTGTTATTCATGCACGATTTATGTAATTTTGTGACTGTGGCTCCCCCACTCCAATGATGACATGTTAAATCTATACTTAGTTTAGTCGTTTTCACTCCAGGAAATTTTTTGCACTCTGTCTACTCTATTCTGGTTCGTTTGTTTTTCTTCCCTTATCTTTTCTTGTAATATTTTGTCTTTTTTAGGGAGCCAGATTTAACATCTGACCAGGGACTGCAGACAGAAACCAGCTTTCTGGCCAACTCTGGCATATTTACAGAAATAGTCTATTGATTAATATGCAGTCTCTCTGTAACTAAAAATAAATGAACAAATAAATAGAGTCCATGATTTGCCTACAGGGATAGAAAATGTGTAGACCAGATAAAGAAAAAACAGGGGTTAATAAAGCTCAATATTTAAAACAAAGTATAAGAAAAAAATCATACACTGCCTGGCCAAAAAAAAAAAGTCGCCACCAAAAAAAGGTCACACACTCTAATATTTCGTTGGACTGCCTTTAGCTTTGATTACAGCACGCATTCGCTGTGGCATTGTTTCGATAAGCTTCTGCAAGAAGATTTATTTACAAGATTTATTTCCATCCAGTGTTGCATTAATTTTAATATTGATGATGGGAGAGTCTGACCACTGTGCACAGCCTTCTCCAGCACATCCCAAAGATTCTCAGTGGGGTTAAGGTCTGGACTCTGTGGTGGCCAATCCATGTGTGAAAATGATGTCTCATGCTCCCTGAACCACTCTTTCACAATTTGATCCCGATGAATCCTGGCATTGTCTTCTTGGAATATGCCCGTGCCATTAGGGAAGAAAAAATCCATTGTTTAAGAGATGAGAAGTTACTCATTGCATCAGCTGGGGTTAAATAACTTGTTGCCAGCTGAAAGATAATCACCCATGCAGTAATTATCCAATAGGAGGCTCATACGTATTTGCTTAGTTAAATCCAGGTGGTGACTTTTTTTTTGGCTAGGCAGCATATTTTATTTGAATCCTGTTATTTCAGTGTAATGAAGGATTTCTGCCACTAGAGGGCGATGTCATAATTATATTTTCCCACAACAGGAGGAAGTGAAACAGAACAGCCAATTAGATTAATGCTAATGATTTTTGATTACTGCATTAGGAGTTTAACATTTTGATTTATGTTGTTGTTCTTTAAAGTTCTATATTTAATCTTTGGTGTTTTTATCCTGAGAGGAGCAGGAGAGTAATCTTATTTATGAAACCATTATAAATAAAAATGAATTATCTTACTGTTAATGAGGAAGTCCTGATGTCCTAGAACATCCTATATCACCTACTAGAGATGCTTTTTAAAGGTCTCTGTTTTTTTCCTTCTCTCTTTGCTCTCATGTTTTACCATCCTCCTTTGTTTCTTTCTTTCCTTTCTTCTTGTCCTAGTCTTTTTCCTTTTCTGTCCCCACAGTGTCCTCCTTTCCTTTCCTTCCTCCTCTCCTCTAACAGTCTTTATAATAGTTCTTTTTCTTTACTCTGTTAAGTTCCTCTCAGGAATGATCAGACTTGTTTACAAAGTTTTCTTATTAAGATGAATTATTTTATAGTTTTTATGATAAAAAGTAAACAGCGTGATGTCACTTCCTGCAGATGGTGGCTGAGTCCTGGATCATTTTTACCTTCAGAGCTGTCAGCGCTGTGGGCGGGTAGGTCAGACCGGCCATGTTGGACGTCCGTCTGTACATCCTGCAGCCACACAGAGACAGATATAAATATCAGAGCTCACACTTGGAGATACAGACAGCTGCGTGCAGATAAACATGCCGTCCTCTACACTTCCACAGAGGGATGGACTCTTTGTCGCCATGGTAACCCTGCTCTAAACACACAGACCCTCAGTGAGCAGCGTTGTCGTGGCTGGTGTCACGGTGCAGCAGATATTTTCTGATTTCATGCGTCATTAGTCTGCGGCAGATGAACTGATACTCTCTCATTGACACTCTAATGACAGCGGGGCTTGTCGTTTCCCTCGTCATCTTCATCTCCATCCACAGCCAGCACGCTAACGTGGTTACACACTGCGCCTCCGCCAATAATCACATCTGAGGAGAAGTTCAGCCGGATGTTTTCTCATGTTTCGAAGAAAGTGATTAATCTCCTGTGTCCTCAGGTGAAGGAAGTTTCTAACCCCAATGACAGAAAATAACTCCTCAGGCAGTCAAACTGTCCTTCATTTTCACAACAACAAAGTTTGGGGTAGTTTCCCGAGAGCATACTAAGTTAAAATTTCAGATTTCAGAAATTCAGGAGTAAAACCATGGCCTGGGAATCTGTTTTTAATCAATAAATTGCATTTTTGGAAAAATGAAAAAACTTAATATTTTCTTGAAGTTCTTCCTCTCAGGTTTTCCATGAATGAGTTCAGGAAAATTGTTCAGAATTGCCTCATCAGGAGGAAAATATTTGGATTATCTGTGCTGTGCAGTGAATGTGTCTCAGTGATAGTAGTATAAAGACGCCTGTGTCTGGAAGGTCCATTACACCATGAAGACAAAAGAACACCCCAAAGAAAAGATTGTGAAGTCAGGGGATGGATACAAAAACATTTCCAAGGCACTGAACATCCCCCAGAGTTCAGTTTAACCCATCATCAAGAAATGGAAGGAATATTGCACATGTGTATATCTGCCTAGATCAGGCTGTCCTCACAATCTTAGTGTGCAAGGAGGAGATTAGTGAGAGAGACCACCAAGACACCTATGACTGCTCTGAAGGAGCTTCAGCAGCTGAGATGAGGGAGATTCTGCATTCAACAACTATTGGCCAGGTTCTTCACCAGTCAAAGCTTTATGGGAGGGTGGCAAAGAGAAAGCCACTGTTGAAGAAAACTCATTAAATCTGGACCAGAGTTCACCAAAGGCATGTGGGACACTCCATGGTTAAGTGGAAGAAAGGTCTTTGGTCTGATGAGACCAAAATTGAGCGTTTTGGCCATCAGACAAGATGCCAAACACTTCACAACACCACAAACACACCATTCCCACTGTGAAGTAGGGTGGTGGCAGCATCATGATGTGGGGATGCTTCTCAGCAGCTGGCCCTGGAAGGCTTGTAAAGGTAGAGGGTAAAATGAATGCAACCAAATACAGGAAAATCTTCAGCCTGACAGAGAACTACAAACTGGGAGAAGATTTATTTTCCAGTAAGACGATGAGCCAAAGCATACAGAGAAAGCTACACAGAAATGGTTTAAAGACAACAAGGTGAATGTTCTGGAGTGGCCGAGCTAAAGCCCGGACCTCAGTGCAATAGAGAATTTGTGGCAAACTTGAAAAGTGCTGTTCACGCCCTATCCCTGTGCAACCTGGCAGAGGTTGAGCAGTTTAGCAAAGAAGAATGGAGTAAAATTGCAACGTCCAGATGTGTGAGCCAAGCTGCAGGTAAAACTTTAAGAAAGAGGCAGAAAATGTCCAGGAGTAAAGTAAGTGTTTTTGCATTCAGATTTGCAGCTTCTCCTGAAAATCTTCTGAAATTCCCTGGATGGTTTTGTGTGAAAAGATGAAAATGGAAACAGTCATTTACCTCTCCACAAATATCCCTGCCTGCACTGCGTGGACGATGCTCCTGAATCTTGGCTTCTCCTCAGGACGACGCTTGGCCACACCCATCTTCCTGCTGAAGGTGCATGCCAGCCAATCACGCACCTCACTGGGCACAGACTCCGCCTGCAGGTCGCTGAGCTCATCCTCAGTGTCTAACAGACGCCTGCAGACAGGCACAAACACACAAATACGGTTAGGTCAGAGCGGAGGAGAGGAAACGGGTTCACCTCCTGCTGAGTCTCACCTGGTCTCATCCGTGTAAACTGAGTCCAACATGGCAGCCGCCAGCTCCAGGTTCCTGCGGAGCTCCGGCAGGTCGACCACGCCACGGTCCATCTGCTCCAGGACCATCTTGAGCCTGAAAAACACAAATACGCAAACATTACAGCAGGGATGAATGAACACAGCATGCAGCCATGCCAACAAGAGGAATGAGAACATAACGCTGGGCACACTGCAGCCTAAATATCTTCTCTGTGCAGCATACGGTTTAAATATAGCTTTAAAATCACTGTATTCTGGTTTCATCCACATTTCATGTGTCCGTAGTGGGTTTTGTTCTTAGAATAGAATATATAGAGGGTCATCATAGTGCTGAGTCTGACTGTATGTCCATATGTAAAGAGAAAGACATGAAAACTTAGCTAAAGCAGGAATATAAAACCCTGTTCTGTTCCCTGTTAATGCATGGACCATTTTGAATGTAGGTGCGCTATCTGCAGTGAAACAGCACGTCCACTCTCGGCTCAAAGAAAAGCTTTTATTCTGTTTTTCAGTGTGATCAGGGCTGCAGAGAGCCGTCCACTCCTCCGTCAAGGGATCAGCAGGAAACACTTTGTACCAGCTGTTATCGTGCTCTTATCGTGCTCTGCTGCCTCGGCTCACTGTTTCCTGATTTCAATCAGACAATCACAGCCCTGAACTCGCCCACCCAAAAACTATTTTTACCGCCCACTTGAATAAAGAGCTGCCTGAGCCGTCTGAGCTGCTGCAGGTACACAGGAAACAACTTTTTTTTAATCTAATTTAAGCTCCTTAAGTCTGCTCAGAGCTGACAGCAGACAAACTTCAGTTCAGCTTCATCTGACAAGTTTCTAAAACACTGCTGGGCCCTAGTCTTCTACTGGGACACATGAAGTTTGACAGGAAGTAATATTTTACAGTTTAAAAATCTTATTTTTACAGTTTGCGGGATCAATCTATGTTCTTCCACTTATCCACGTCAGGTTGTAGTGGCACCTAACTGAACAAGTCAACCCAGACTTCACCTCTCACAGTGATGGTTTCCTGCTCCTCCTGAAGTTCTGAGGTGATCCCAGGCCTGCATTTTATTGAACTTATACTGATTTCAGATAAAACAAAATGTTCAACCTTCTTTTAGCTAAAACTAGGGATGCACAATATTATCACAATTTCAGCACATATGAACTATGAATTTCTGCTCATATTCACAGTAAAGTAAATATCAACCATTCACTGCAGTGTTGGACTTTAAGGCATGTTTGGGCCAAAAACTGGGGCTGCTGTAAGACATAGATGTCATGAGTAAACCATCTAAGGGCGCCACTCAGACTAGAGGGAGGATTGACACAACCCTGTCATGCTCTGGAAGTCCCTGCTACCAAGGGTGTAAATAATCTGTTAAAAGATATTTACACCCTTGGTAGTAGACCTTAAGAGTGGGGTACAGGTCAGATGTGGTGAGTAAGCATAGCCTAAGGTAGGGTCTGGACTGGAAGAAGGGTTGCCACAAACCCCTGGTCATACTGTGTGTTTTTGCAGGGACCCATTCTCTGGGTTTGTCAGGGTCCCATTCTCTGGGCTTATCAGGGGCCCATTTACTGGGTTTTTAAGGGACCCAATTTTGGGTTTGTCAGGGGCCGATTCTCTGGGTTTGTCAGGGTCCCATTCTCTGGGTTTATCAAGGGCCCATTCACTGGGTTTGTCACGAGCCAATTCACTGAGCTTATCAGGGGCCAATTCTCTGGGATGGTAGAACTCTCTGTAGCACCCGCGGGGCATGGCTGGGTTGTCGCGTTTTGTCAGGGTCCCATTCTCTGGGTATATCAGGGGCCCATTCACTGGGTTTATAAGGGACCATATTTTGCATTTGTCAGGGGCCCATTCTCTGGGTTTTCTCAGGGGGCCAATTCTCTGGGTTTATCAGGGGCCCATTTTTGGTTTCGTCAGGGACCAATTTTCAGGCTTTATCAGGGGCCCATTCTATGGGTCTATCAGGGGCCAATTCTCTGGGTTTATCAGGGGCCCATTCTCTGTGTTTGTCAGGGGTCCATTCTCTGGGTTTGTCAGGGGTCCATTCTCTGGGTTTATAAAGGGACCATTAACTGGGTTTATCAGGGGCCCATTTTCTGGGCTTATCAGGGGCCCATTCACTGGGTTTTTTCAAGGGACCCATTCTCTGGGCTAATCAGGAACCCATTCTCTGGGTTTGTCAGGGGCCCATTCTCTGGGTATATCAAGGGCCCATTCACTGGGTTTATTAGAGGCCAACTCACTGAGCTTCTCAGGGGCCCATTCTCTGGGTTTATCAGGGACCCATTCTCTGGGTTTATCAGGGGCCCCATTTTGCGTTTGTCAGGGGCCCTTTCTCTGCGTTTGTCGGGGGTCCATTCTCAAGGTGTATCAAGGGCCCATTATCTAGGTTTATCAGGGGCCCATTCACTAGGCTTATCAGGAGCCCATTCTCTGGGTTTGTCGGGGGCCCATTTTCAGGGTTTGTCAGGGACCCATTCTCTGGGTTTTTCAGGGGTCCAATTTTGGGTTTGACAGGGGCTGATTCTCTGGGTTTATCAGGGGCCCATTTTCTGGATTTATCAGGGGCCCATTCTCTGGGTTTGTCGGGGGTCCATTCTCTGGGTTTATCAGGGGCCTATTATTTGGGTTTATCAGGGGCCCATTCACTGGGTTTATAAGGGACCCATTCTCTGGGCTTATCAGGGGCTCATTCTCTGGGTTTGTCAGGGGCCCATTCTCTGGGTTTGTCAGGGACCCATTCTCTGGGTTTATCAGGGGCCCAATTTTGGGTCTGTCAGGGGCCCATTCTCTGGGTTTGTCAGGGGCCCATTCTCTGGGTTTATCAAGGGTCCATTCTCTGGGTTTGTCAGGGACCCATTCTCTGGGTGTATCAGGGGCCCAGTTTTGTGTTTGTCAGGGGCCCATTCTCTGGGTTTGTAAGGGGCCCATTTTCTGGATTTATCAAGGGCCCATTCACTGGGTGTATCGGGGCCAATCCTCAGGGTTTATCAGGGGCCAATTTTCAGGGTTTATCAGGGGCTCATTCTCTGGGTCTATCAGGGGCCAATTCACTGGGTTTATCAGGGGCCAATTCTCTGGGTTTGTCAAAGGGCCCTTTCTCTGGGTTTATCAGGGGCCCAATTTTGGGAATGTCTGGGGCCCATTCTTACGGTTTGCCAGGGGCCAATCCTCAGGGTTTATCAGGGGCCAATTTTCAGGCTTTATCAGGGGCCCATTCCATGGGTCCATCAGGGGCCCATTCTCTGGTTTTATCAGGGGTCCATTCTCTGGGTTTGTCAGGGGTCCAATTTTGGGTTTGTCAGGGGCTAATTCTCTGGGTTTATCAGGGGCCCATTTTCTGGGTTTATCAGGGGCCCATTCACTGGGCTTATCGAAGGTCCATTCACTGGGTTTATTAGGGGCCCATTCTCTGGGTTTGTCAGGGGCCCATTTTCTGGGTTTATCAAGGGTCCATTCTCTGGGTTTGTCAGGGACCCATTCTCTGGGTTTATCAGGGGCCCAGTTTTGTGTTTGTCAGGGGCCCATTCTCTGGGTTTGTCAGGGGCCCATTTTCTGGATTTATCAAGGACCCATTCTCTGGGTGTATCAGGGGCCAATCCTCAGGGTTTATCAGGGGACAATTTTCAGGGTTTATCTGGGGCCCATTCTATGGGTCTATCAGGGGCCAATTCTCTGGGTTTATCAGGGGCCAATTCTCTGGGTTTGTCAAAGGGCACATTCTCTGGGTTTGTCAGGGACCAATTCTCTGGGTGTATCAGGGGCCCATTCTCTGGGTTTGTAAGGGACCCAATTTTGGGTTTGTCAGGGGCCGATTCTCTGGGTTTATCAGGGGCCAATTTTCAGGGTTTATCAGGGGCCCATTCTATGGGTCTTTCAGGGGCCAATTCTCTGGGTTTATCAGGGGCCCATTCTCTTAGTCTATCAGGGGCCAATTCTCTGGGTTTATCAGGGACCCATGGCCTGGGTTTTGTCTGGGGCCCATTCTCTTGGTTTGTTAAAGATTACATTTTATTTCTGTAAACTAGCTCTCTTTTTCTTTTGTAGTTCTTTTTTGTCAAAATTTGACTGATAAACTTTTGTTCTTTTGAACTGGATCGATTATATCAGTTAAAAATGTTAATAACCTAAATCAAGTGTCTGCAGCGGGTAAACAGACTGCAATTTCTGCATTATAGAGGTTGATGGATCAGATTAAAATTTTTTCTTTTGTCAACGACAGGCTCCTACTGTCATAATCACTTTGGCCTGGGAGGCTGGCCTCTACTGATAAATCTTTTTTAAAATAAGAAGCCTAGGCCCATCAATTAGACTTCAGTCTGTTAAAATGATTACTTTAAATTCAGAGTTTTGATGTTGCTTTAATACATCATAATTAAGACCAAACATCCAGCAACCAACAGGGATTAATCATTAGTTCATGTTCAAATATATCAGAGCTATCATAGTTTCTCTTCAGTGATCTGCAGACTTCACACACCTGCTCGTCAACAGAAGGACGTAATGTCTTCATGCTTTGCCCCCACACAGCTGCCGTCCTCTTTCTCACCACGCTACCACAACATGAAAATCTGTTTCCACCACATGGTCCTATGACACCCTGCCTCCTGTCAATCATCAACACCCACAGAGAGCAGCGGGAGTCTCCTATAGAACGTAACCACCATTATAGACCATATACCCTTATATTATCACTGCTGGTCTGTTATCAAGGACGGAGGTTCATTTCAGTTTACAACCAAATCTTCAGCATCTTTGAGCCAACAAAGGCCTTTAAATTCTCATTATTTAGATGTTATTAGCCTCAGATGACACATTAGAGACTCTGCTGTGAGTGAGGATGCAGCGTTGTAAAAACTAGAGGAGCTCTGACATCTGACTTTGATTGTTAGGGGGCGCTGAGTGGGCAGGAAGCTGCAGTATGAACCCCATAAACCTTATTTGGACCAATCCCAAGGTCCTGATTTACACAGAGGATGGGTGGATGGATGGATGGATGGATGGATGGATGGATGGATGGATAGTGGATGGATAGGCAGATGGATGGATGGACAGATGGCTGGCTGGCTGGCTGGCTGGCTGGCTGGCTGGCTGGATGGATGGATGGATGGATGGATGGGCAGATGGATGGACAGATGGATGGATGGATGGATGGACAGATGTGTGTTTTGTGCTGCAGGCTGCCATCTCTCTGTCTTTTAAGGACAGTGGACAGACAGAGTGCCTGTCAGTGTGTACAGCAGAGGAGACATAAAGACTCTGCTGCGGCAGGGCATCGTGCCGTTACCACGGTAACAAAAACACCTCCCTGTAAACTGGTTGGAATCTGTTTCAGTTGCTATGGTAACAGCTGGAGTCAGAAATGGATGGAGAAATACGGAGAGAGGACAAAAAAGTTCAACACTGAAGACATCTGAGTGTTTTGAATTTCCTGACAGTGATTCATTTTATCATCGGAGGCAGCAAGTTTAAATAAATCAATCAAAGTTACTGATCATAAACTAATGAGCTATTGATTATTTATTTACTAAATCAATCAAAGTAATTTATAACAACCTAATAAGCTACTTGTAATTAATCAGCTAAATCAATCAAAGTTTTTAATAATAAACAAATAAAC
Organism: Cheilinus undulatus; assembly: GCF_018320785.1. Classification (NCBI taxonomy): domain Eukaryota; kingdom Metazoa; phylum Chordata; class Actinopteri; order Labriformes; family Labridae; genus Cheilinus; species Cheilinus undulatus. The sequence goes on from NC_054879.1 coordinate 21,718,675, forward strand.
TATTGTTTACTAATTTAATAAATGAATTAAAGTTCTAAATAAATTAATACACTATTGGTTATTAATTCTTGAAACATCCAGATTTCTGATCAGTGCATTCATAAAGATTTGCTCACATTTTCAGACTCAGAAGACTGTCTCTCTCTGCTTCACTTTGGTTTGTATCAGTGGAAAAAAGTTCTTAAATGTCTACCTCTGAGAAGCCCAAACTTCTTCACTGAGGGCCACATTATGAAAATATCAGGCTGGCAGGGCCACTTTGATATCCCTCACCTATAGCATATTAAAGTTAGTAACACTTGCTTTCAAGTTGTCTTTTTTAAATTCAAAGCATGTGCATCAAATCAGCCTGTCAGTGCAAATCTTTGGCCTAAAATTAGTTACTTATTAGATTTTTAAACTGTCAGGAAAATAGGTCTGTTACCAAGCTGTTGCTGTGATCAAACAAATGAGCCAGCTCCTCTTTTTTATTTTCTTTTTGGCATCCAGACTTTTTTAAAGGTCCTGGCACAGAAGAGCAAAGTCCAAAATCACTGGTGTAACTGTAAGTGTGAAGCTCAAGGCCACCAACCACGTGGGGAGGATTACACTACATTTTTACTGAGGAGACATATAAATTCCCCACTTTTGCCACCCTGGTAATTGGTGAGAATGTAGGTTAAAAATACAATTTGGTGGCTTTAAAGTAGGATGGACCTCATTTTTGCTGACCTCCATGGGCCACAGCTCCAGATTTTTACTGATTATGGGTGACCTTTCTCATGGCTCATCTCCACATTCAAACACTAGACAAGAGTAAACTTCCTCCAGGTCTCTTCATCATCTGAGGCCCTCAGAGCCAGGAGACAGCCTGTCTTCTCTTGGACCTCTGCTGCTTTGCTTTTACATCCATGTTTGTTTTGCACCATCATCATCCTGCTGTCTGCTTCAAAGCTCCGTTGTTTAAACATGGCACTCTTCTGCAGATGGCACCATGTCACAGAGATAACTCCAGCGAGGGGGCAAGAAAAGAGTGCTGCATTAAGAAGTTCTATCAAAATTCCAAAGTGTTGTGCAGTCTTTGTTGTGCTAACCAGTAAAATTTTGAAAAAAGAAAAAAAAGAAAAGTAAGGAAAGAAAAAAGAAGCAATGCTGGGGCACAGGTACACAGTCGGCTAAGGTTCCAAATCCAGCCTGTGGCCCTTTCCTGCATGTCTCTCCCCAGATCTCTCAGCCCCGTTTCTGATTCTATCCACTATCTGCTGTCAGTAAAGGCATGATTTCAGGCTTCTATGGGATACGGATCATTTGAATCAAAAATGTGTTGCAGAAAGAAAGAAAGTAAATGAAATATATAGATGCATAACTGTTGGGCCAAGTAGGGATATTCATCCATGTGACCGAAGTCAGAGATTTATAACTGTGAGTTTCTATCATTACCAGGGTATTAATGAGTGTCTCTTACCTCTGTGATGTACTCTTGTATTTCTGCCTGTGAACAAAAACAGCAACAGAACAATCATTAAAATGCATCAATCACATGCTTCCTTCAAACATCATCTAGAGCTCAATGTAAACACAAACTACTGAAAATTTCAAGAGAATTCCAGTAATGCTACTCCTGAAATCTTCATGACCTTCTCTTTCACACATGACCGTCACAGCAGGAGATTTTCCCTCTAAAGGGACAGTCAGGAGGCAGACATGAGGACATTGGGAAAGTCAGCATGTTAACAGCTGTTTCAAACCAGATTCATGTTGGCCAATGACAACTGTCTGCTCAGGCTTACTGTCACAGCGTTCATACCAGGCATGTGTGCTGTGTCTCCCTGCTGTCACTGTCCTGTCTGTCTTCAAAGTTTTACCTCAACAAATCTCAAGTGACCTGAATCATCATAGATTAGCCAGTAAAATTCAGGATAAAAACACAAACATGGGGATTTTGTCCACAGAAATGCTAAACCAGACTTTATTTTGAAATGCATGAATGGGCAGTGTGTTTATCTTCCCTGTGACCTTCTGTATTCTATGGGAACATAAATACCTGCTGAAACAAGATAAACCTGACTCTCTTTTTGTAATATTTCTGTCAGTTTGAGAGTCATGCATGGCTTGCAGTAAAATAAGGACAGCGCCCTCTTCTCCAGATTCTCAGCAGATATGATGCAGCGATCACATTGGCAGTCTCTGGCCTGTTAACATGCCTGAAACAGTCTGAAATAAAAACTGAGCTGTCATGCCTTTTTGTGGTGAACATGCATCCAGTCTGAACAGCTGTACCATAGAGTTAGAAAAAGTCTAATTACTGTGCAACAAAAATTAGATTTTTAAAATCCACTTAGCCCAAGTGAAATCATAAGGCCAGGATTGTTCACTATGAGTGGAGGCAGTTGGTAAATTAAACTCTGACTGAAGCTGGTCAGGAGAAGAACAAAAACATCTTTACCACCAAGAAAAGCTTACATTGTGGTTGTTTGTTCTTCTTTTTATAAAGAAATTTTGTCCAGTTTTGATCAAACTGCTGCTATAGCTGCATCCATGCTAATCTCAGAAAGGGCCCTGAAACAGCTCAGCCTTGGTACGGTTCCACTCAGCTCAACTCTGACATGGCTCGGTTCTGCAGTTCTGACATGGCCTGGCATTGCTTGGCTCTAAAACCCACAGCAGGAAGCGTTTATTTCACGCTCCAGCAGTAATTGTAGCTCGGCCTGCGTGGGCGGATCAGAATTACAGAGAGGGGACAGAGGGGCGAGCAGCTACAAGCTGCTGCAGGAAAAACAACTGAAAACATTCTGCAGAGATGAAGACGGGTGAGGATGAGGGATGCACTATCAAAGAAATCTACTCTTCAAAAATCACAGCAATTACTCAAAGAAAATCCACATATTCTAGCAGAGTACATAGAGTTTGTGAGCTTGATGCTAACACATGATGGAAATCATCATTAAGAGGCTGACACATTGCTTTGTGTTTATTTTAACATGAGAAAGGACCTTTTGCCCTGACAATCCTAGAGTAGTGCAGTGCACCCTGCACAACTGATAGAGGAGGCAGGAGTGTTTGCAAGCTGAAGTTTCTGTGCAAAAAGTTTATTTTCTAATAAGTGAATGTCATAATGATCTAGCATGGCTGCATAGTTTAATCTAGAGAAATATTCAGATTTGAACAAAATACTTATTGGCATTTATAGCCTTTACAACAAGATTTTTGTTACCCGTTTATCTGTCTGCAAAGTCCTGAAATCAGCCCTGTCCAGTTGTTGAGTTGACAAACAGAATTACAGGTAACACTGTTAGCTGGTCCGATTCAAGCTGGATTTCACTTTTGAGTTCTGAGTCAATAATATTAAATAGCTTCAGTAAGCAGAAGAAACACCCTTTGTTTCAACATTAAAGTTTCTTCTTATTCTATCAGTAACCCGGCAGGTTCAAAGTCTGGTGCAACGGTTGTGAAAAACACGTCTGCAAGACTTCAAGCCACTGTGACCTCTCTGTAGCGAGTTTGGAGGCAGGGTGGGCTTGAGCCCGTCTCCAGAGCAGGACATGGATGGATAATTCTGGTACCGCAGCAAGTGTTGCATTCTTCTTGTGCAGACAGGAGCATTAGAGCCACCTGGATTGGGGTGTAGTGACCATGTGAGTTTGCCTTTTTTAGACATATTCTTTGTGTGGCTTTTATGGGCTAAACCAGGATGGGTATAAATACAGATACAGCCCTAGTTTAAGGTCACTTTTGCTGCTGTTGTATGAACACGAAGAAAAGTAAGTGAGGACATAAACAGAGACAGGTGAGGACAGAGATATTTTATTGATAATGATACACCACTCTGTCATTTTTCCTGACGCCTGCTCCGACACATTTACATCTTATCCTTTTATTCTCCTGTCCTCTGGCTGTTTTTCATTCTCACCTTGCACATTTTTTCTCTTTATGTTCTCCATCATAATGAGCTCTAAAGTGTCTGTTTAGTGTAAACTGCATTATTTCTCCCTGTGAGCCTGTTTCATGGCGTGTTTTTAACAGTAAACTCCATCTACACCGCCCACATCCACACCAACCGCCCTGCAGCAGCGCTCATAATGAACCAACGCTGGAACAGAAGACATAAAAACATAAATAAATGAAGCTATTGTTCTGGGCTGATACTTGAGATTACAAATATTAATGCAAATGCAATGTAGAGGGAAAATAGCATCCTGATGAATGCATTTTCTGTCCCTTTAGCAGAGGAATTTAATGCTTTTGCAGCGATAACTGAACTGTTTTTGTTATATTTTTGTTCCACTCATCTTCATTTTAATATTTCAGGTGACTGGACATCAGAAAGTGATTTTCTCTTGCAATGACTGAACCTCTTCAGCTGGTTTCTGTCCTATTTTACGCCTCACAAACCCGCCTGATGAACTCTTCACACATGCACAGTTTATCTCTCCTCCCTCCGTGTTTGTGCCAGATTTTTCATCACTATTCTGAGGCAGCTTATACATTTGAATACATCAGTCATGAAAAACTAAATAAAAGAAATACTGAGAAGAAATAACTGAAAATGAAGAAGCTGTCCTGATCCCTCCATTCCCCGCTCCTCAGCAGAGTTTTACTGCATCGAAATGCTCTGCTGTTACCATGGTAACAGGAGGATGACAAAAAAAAAAAACAGAAATAAAAGAATGAAACCCAAACACGCTCTCGATTGTTTTCCTGTCAAACAGAAACAGCAGATTATTTTGTTTGATCTGAAAGAATTACTGTGTTCAGTTGAGACGAGAGAGGCTCAAAGAGGTTCAAGCACTGAGGAGCAAACACACAAAAACACAATAACACACACCTACACACTTAAACACACTCTATAACACACAATAACACACAGTCACACGAAGAAAAACAATAACAGAGATAAAGAAGCAGATTGTGTGATCTGAATGATGTTTGGCTTTGTGCCTTTGAGCTCTTTGGTTGTTCCAGGGTTGAAAAAGTTGAATTCCTCCTTTTCATAGATTAAAATGTGGAACTATCCAATAAGAGGCTAAAGCTTTGTATTCCAATAATCCTGACATAAAAGTGTTAGAGAAGAACCATCAAGATGTTTGAGGGGTCAAACGGTGATTGTAATTGTCACAAACTGATCTTATGGATAGGGGATCACAGATAAGTGAGTGCATTCACATGGAATGAATGAAGAAAAAAAGCCTAAACTCAGTACAGCTGTTTTGTCCGTTTGGGCACCCCTGTCTCAGTTTCCATGTAAACAGGGAAAATGACACTTTCTGAAAACACTTATGCGCATTACGGCTGCAGTCAGTTGTCAAGTGTCAGTGTCGCAGCAGCTGGCAGCTCGACCAAAGCCATCTGGTGTAGTTACCTGTGATTCAGCTTGTCACAGACAGCTGGATTTAGAAAAGGGGACATATTACCAGGGACCGAGGGTCATCAACTACATTTTTACAGGGGCAGGTTTTTCCTTGATGGAGGGGGCCGGACTTTCAAATAATTGATAGACATTTTGGTTTAACATACTTTAAAAATTATGTTATTTTATTTCACTTGTTTGGAATTTACAGCCTCTAAAATTAAGATCAGTCCCTATACCGTAGCCACCCACAAGGGGGCGATTAAGAAATTTTAGCTGAATATCTCCAGGACTGTTATATTCTCCATCACTGAGTTCGATGCAATACGGTGTGCTAAGAAACACTTTCAGAAATCATTGTCTGTCAACACAGTTCACCATGCCATCCACAAATGACAGTTAAAGCTGGATCATGGAAAGAAAAAGCCATATGTGAATGAGATCCAGAAACCCTGCTGTCTTCTCGGGACCAAAACTCATTTAACATGGACTGAAGCTACATGGAAAACTGTTCTGTGGTCAGAGGAATCTAAATTTGAAATTCTTTTTGGAAATCCAGGACTCCATGACCTGTGGTCAGAAGAGGAGCAGTACCATCCAGTTTGTTATCCTTGTACAGTTTTGAAGCCTGCATCTCTGATGGTATGGGGTTGCAGCTGACACATCTGGAAAGGAACTATCAATGCTGAAAAGTAGATAGAGGTTTATGAGCAACACATGCTCCCATCCAGACAACGTCTCTCTCAGGGGAGGTCTTGACTATTTCAGCAAGACAATGCTAAACCACATACCACATCCATCACTACAGCATGGCCACACAGTAGAAGAGTACACCAATATGGTAATGATAATTTGGTACCAGATTTAGGCAAGAGAGCAAATGCTAAAAGTTAAGACTAAAATGTGGGAAGTTTTTATGGACTAAAACTAGACTGAAATGTTTTTTGAGTTTTCGTCGATAAAAATTAGACTGAAACTATAAAGGGTAGAAATAACTAAAGTGTGACTAAAACTAAAACACATTTAACCTAACGACTGGACCGAACCAGTCACTGTGGAGCTTTTGTCTCTTCGGGCCTACTCCCAATAAACCAGGATGGTTGGATTTACTGCTTTAGTGGAGGGCATGAGGACTGATATTGGACAGCTGACTGTAAGACTCATTTTTCATTTGAAATGCAGAGTTGTAACCTGGTGTCTAGTTAACAGAGCATTGGTCAGTTATATTTGTACATTCATTGTTGTCAGTACTGCATGGTGTTTGGCTGTTGTAGGCTGCTAAGTTATGGTAGCAGCTAATGCTACCAGGCTAACGGTGCTAATGTGGATCTAACTGTTGTTGTTTACGTGGTTAACCAAGGCGTGTATTTTGTGACTATGGTCATTTTGAACGGAGACAAAAGAGTCTAGTGCAAACTCTAGTACACTGTAATGTTTGCTACAGGATTTGTAAAAATATAAGCATTTAAAATCATTGTTATCTGGCTCTGATTGACTAAAGCCTCCAGGTTAACATGGACTGATTTAATGTCTGAGGCTGAATAGAGATCCACCACATCCACAGAACACTACAACAGCGTTGTAAAAACTTGCTCAGCACTTACACTGATGGATTTCCCCCTGAAGTTCCGATCTGCCTTATATAAGCCTTCAGCCTGTTGGAGTCTGTGTTTTTATTTTTGCACCTTCTCTGTTTCTCTCTTTGAATCACTGCTGACACTTCACACATTCCCTTGCCAATGTTTATTAACGGATCTGCCAAAATCAGACTTTTCTCTCAGCTTTAACAAACATAAACTTCTGCCGGTCAGTTCTTTTTTTTTTTTTTTTTTTACTCCTGTGATATTTATTTACCGGTTACGGAGACAAGCTGCTGTTGAAACGGAGCGAGATTCACCGGGGGACATGAATCTGTGTTAGTTTAATAAAAATGATGCTGCACATTTTTCATTTCAGGGATGTTACTGATGCAAAAACTTCCATTAAATCAAATACAGCTTCACGGTTTCTCCTCTGTGATGTGATGAATGAGACCGCATCGAGGTGAAGAATGACAAATTATCTCATTATGAGATGTAAATGTAAAAACAGGCCTGGGGAAATGCAGTCTTAAAAGAGCATGCTCATTTCTATTCATCTGATGTTTCTGACAGCAGACTCCCCAGGTTTTAGGAGTCCGTCTGTCCGTCTTTGGACGATGACTCACACATGGACTCGTGTGGACAAAACAGCAGCAGACCTAAAAGAGCCAAAGTTAAAGGGACAATATGTCTAATTTTGGAACCAACATTATTTGTTTTAAATGATCATTCCTGCATGATATATTTGTACTTGGGTTATTACATTATCTTAAATATTTCCAAAAGGTTTCAAAGCCCGAGAAATCTGAAAGTTTTTAAGTTGTAACGGTCAGTGCCTTTTCCACTAAGGCAGACATGTTTATCATGTAAACACTGGATCTTATGGCAAAGAATGCTGTATAACTGGACAGGACAATCCTGCTTTTTGGCTATTCATTGCAGCTTGCAAGGCACCTCATCTTGTTTAACTGGAAGTATAACATGCCACCTTTGTACAGCTGCTGGGTCAGAACAAAACAGAATTGTTTTTTTTTAAGGTTTATTTTGGGCATTTTTGTGTCTTTATTTTGATAGAGGAGGATAGTGGATAGAGTTGGAAACAGGGATGAGAGCGGTGGAGAGACATGCAGTGAAGGGCCTCAGGCCAGATTTGAACCCTGGCCGTCCACGTACATGGGGCGCACGCCTTGACCACTCGGCCACCTGCGCCCCACAAAACAGAATTGTGACCATGTTTATGCACACATACTCATATACAAATATGTATGCATCTTGAATATGACAAAAATACACAAAAGTATGCTAAATATACTGTGTATATTTAGCATACTTATGTGTATAAATATAAAAAGCAATAATACATGCATAAACACGTCTGTATGATCAAATTCTGTGTAACAGGACAAATGTGCAATCATAGCAGCATTTTAAATAAAAAAGGGAAGGGCAAACGTGCAATTTCCTTAAGCATATATATAACCATTTGCAATACTCATGAGAGTTGTATCATTTAAAAAAAAAAAAATCTACTCCTAGCAGAAGCTGCAGCTGTTAACCTTGCAAAGAATATAGATCGTCATCAGGAGGATCCATCTTGCAGAGCTCCAGTCTGAACTGTGCCTGGTCTGAAAAAGGATCTGACCAAAGAAGATCCTTTAAGGAGAACATACTGGTTGACATGTGAGGGGTTTAGTTGTGCTGGAAGCCAGTAGTAATGCCTGCAACCTGTTACCAATGAGCGCAGAGCCACACTGAAAGATTTTCTTCGTTTTCTTGTCATTATGATTAGCCCATAATGAATGTGAAGGACAGATAAACTTTCGGAATTTTTTTCAGTCTTGCCCTTCCCAAAACTGGGAAATGGAAGCTTTCCCAGATGAATGCCAAATATACCCTTGACATGGATATATAAAAGTCTGTGTCAGGTTATGCAGCAGCTGCTGGAGTGCAAAGCCTCCACCTGCAGTTTTCTCCATCAGTGGGCATGAACTATGAGGCATTTGTCATTATACGTCATTGACCATGAGCTCTGATTGGACACCCACACAGGCCCAGAAAATGCTGCAGGGACATCAGTTAGCATGTTCAAATACATGAGATGGGTCTGCAGGTGTTCTTTTTCAGGCAGGAGCGAGAGAAGAGACAAAAAGACAGAAAATCACTGGCTGTTCCCTGTTAGGAATAATTACTGAACACACAGCACCTGAAAGCACTTGAGGAGAACACGCCGACACTTTCATCAAGCCCTCAGCGCTAGAGTTCAGCAGCCTGACAGAACAAAAGAAGTTTACTTGAGGGAAAATGATGGATTTAATCATGGTTTTTATTCACTGCTTTAGAATTCTACAACAAAATGTAGGACAAGTGCAGGGCTGGATTTATCTGAGTTGTTTTTGTTTGCTGATTGGATTCATCATCGGAACATCATTATCGACATTCCAGCAGACGTGGCTCTATGCAGAAAAAATCCTGATTGGAAAGCAATCATAACTTGCAGTTCCTCTCACGTCCACTAGAGGCAGCTAATAGAAGTAGTATTAGCCTCATCCACCCCCATGTTAAAATGTCCATTTTTACCACAGAAATAAACTTGTTTATAGCCTGGTTCAAACACACATTTTGGTCAGAATAGTTCATGTCTCTAAAAACTAACAGTGGGGGGAATTTTTTATAACTCATCTGTTTCAGTTTAAAGGATACGAGTTCTGCAGAAATAAGGGCATGGTTAATACAACCACAAACCAGCGTGTTGTAGCTGAAGACCCACCTCAGCTCTGCTTCTCTGTCTGTTTATAGGTTAAGATGGTGTTTTCAAAGTGGCTATGGATTAGACTCAGACACCCAGTCAGTAACCAACTGGAGTTTGTTGCTCTCAGCTCTGTGATCACACTGATATGCTCGTTATTGTTCCACTTTGAGGGTCAAATATGTTTCAAATGTACTTTTTTTCACATACCCTCACTAGCCATCTGTCCTGACACTACATGCGGGAAGACAGATGGCGCTGTCCAGTCAGAGACACTTATAAGGGCCATGAATAAATTTTATGTTAACAAGGACTCCACATGTCCCCTAAGTTGGTTTGAAATAGTGGCTGTGCATGCCTCAAAAATCAATGCAACATGGATGTAAGATGCTGCATCCTTGAGCAGGTCAGAAGAGACAGCTACAGCAGAATGTAGCCCATTTAAAACAGATTACCCAAGTCTGCATATTTACAATCTCTGTTTCTCAAAGTCCAGGATATTTCCTCTGTAGTAAGGACCTTTCTGAGTAAGGTCTTACAGAGGCAAGGCCAGAGTCCTCCCTGGCAAGTGTTGAAGACTGTCATTGGAAGTAGCCTCTGCAAAATCATTTTTTAATTTATCCAATAAATCAATATTTTCTTAATTTGAGAAAATATCCCAAAGAAGGTATGAAAAAATGGCATTGGCCGTAGCTGTAGATCTGTAGGCTTGCCAGTCAAATCGGTTTCTCCACCAGCATTGTTGTTGACAAAGCTGGTGGAGAAATTTCTTGATTTTGATTGGCCAATGAGGGAGATGTGACAGTGACAATAAGCGTGGTGCTGTTCCAGAACTTTTTCAACAAAAAAAGAAAAGAAGTTGACGCAAAGGGTGTGTTTTACTCAGAATGTTGGGCACAAAAAATGCTGGACTACGTTGGTTTGGTGTTGAAATGAGCACTGCCAGGGCCCAAAACAGCGGCTATAAGTCGTGTTGCCTTTTGATTATTTCTCCCAGATGTATTTCTGTCTGCCACTGTTGAGATCCAGATTTCACTGATAGGTTCTAGTCTTAGTTCATCTTTACATCAGCAGTAAGAATAAATCTGTCTTCTACCAGCATCAGAAAGCTGCCAGTTTAGACATCAGCAGACTGTCATATTCTATAGAATTCATGCAAAATGTTTGAGATTGAGCTCTGACTTTCTCCTGTTTTTATCATATGAGAAACAGATAAGTAAACCAGTAGAGCATGGTGGTTGATATCCCATCAGTGTAAAGCAGCATGTTCAGCTGTTTGTTCCTCTGAGTGTCTAAAACAGATCAGTGATCACACATTCAGCCTCCACTCACACCTCCTCTAAAGACCATCTTATATTTCTATAAACGGCCCAAAGTAACCCTCTGTCTCTGAGACACGTCGTCCTCATGCTGTCTGCAGTTTACTGATCTGAGACATGCTTTCATGGCGTTTACATCATTTTATATAAAAGGCTTTTTTGTTGATCCAGAGGTGTGTTAGTAAAGACTGAGGGTAGAGGAAATATGTACTCCAAAGTCTATTTTGTTCCATAACATGCTCAAGTTCACTTTCCTGGCCCTGACATGAATGGAGGAGGTGGGCTTTAGCTCGGTATGGATGCCTCTGCATGAACACATGCAGGCATGATCAGTGTGGGTGAGAAATCCAGAGTTGCAGTAGCTATGCAGAAGTTCAATCTCAAGTTATGGCATAAAGTCTGAACTTAGCCCTACATTTAAGGTATTTTTAGTTGTGTCATTGTTTAGTTACCACAGAGATGTAGCCTAAGGTTCATCTTAACTAAGAGAACATAATGTCTAAACTAACCAAAATACTGTTGCAGATAAATTTTCACTGCCTCGCCTGTCAGCGGTGTGAGGAAACATCCACAGGAGCTGATCTGGCGTGAACCAGATGAATGGACTCAGTTCTCTGACCCTGACCTCCTCTAACACCTCTGAGGTGATCTGGAACACAAACTGTGAGTCACAGTTTATGACAAATATGGCTGTTAGACCTTAGAAAAACTCAAAAAAACCTGCAGCTGAGTCAACATCCGCTGGAAATCAACTGAAACAGTGAAGCTGTCTGTGCAGGACTTCTGTGGCTATTTATGAGAAATTCAGAGCAGATTTTTCGACCAAAACAAACACTGTCTCTGGACACACCTCCTTCATCTGTTAGCCCCTCCCTCCCTTTCACTAGACGGAGAGCGGCAGACAAGTGTCGATAAACAGAGCTCTCCTTTTTCTCCTTCATGGACGGATATCAGATAAATCCTTGTGATAAATCAGATCTAGATCAGGCAGCACTGAAATTTGTCTGAAAATGAAGAGGACCCACTGCTTATTCAAGATAAAGCTACAGGTGTGGTATAGCTGGAGCAACTGCAAGCCTGTAAACCAGCAGTACTTACCTCAACCTTATTCTACCCAAGAGCCACATTGCCTTAAAAATACTTCTGCAAAAGCAACATTCCAAAACTGGGGATGTGATAATCAATCTATCACTAGTTGAAATGAAATTGTGAATTGGTGGATTATTGTGTCGTTAAATGGGATGATATAGGCTACATAAAAATGTCTGTATAATGTCAGAAGAAAGGATATTTCATTGATAATAAGCACTTTTTTAACTTATATAACTTCCACCTGGGCTAAAGTCTTTTTAAAATATCAGAATGTGCCAACTTAGAGCCATGAGAAGCTTTTCAAAGAGCTGATGTATTATGGGTGTCTGTTTGGGTATTCATATTTCATATTTGGACATTTACTGTAGTTCTGTGACTCTGTTAACTTATAGGGATACTTTTTTTTTTGTTGCTTTCGTTTTTCTGTTTCTGCTCTTTTGTCAGTATTTATTATTAGTACATTTAAGATCAAATAAAACACCCACATTTTGGCAAGTTTTACACAATTTTACATTATTTAAAAATGTGATCCGTGTGTGTTTGGCTCGTTGATGATGCACATCGCAAAAATTATCATCAAATACGAGTATGGGAAAGCATTGACAGGAAGTGACTGAAGAAATTTGTTAAAACCAGGGCATTAGAAGCTTCAATTTGAACACAAGAGAGCACACCTCTATGAATGAACTTACTGAAGAGACGCACCATCAGCCGACTACCGCTGTGCTTTTTTATCCACATTCCTCAGATCTGACGGTAATAATATACAAGTTTTCATTTGAATTTGGTAGTTAAAGTCTGTATTCTTTGTGTGGAATTAGATTTATTGACATGACTTATTGCAAAGAGTCTCTTCTCACTGAGAGTTTTTACCTTTATAAAAGATTTCGAAGGATTTTTTTTTTTAAGTAACCCTTAAAGGAGCCGCATCTGGTCAATAAAGAGCCACATGCGGGTTAAGTATCACTGCTGCAAACAATGGCAGCCGGTGAAGAAATTAGCATGGATACAGCTATAGCAGCAGTTTGATCAGAACTGCAAAACATTCCTTTATTGAAAGAAGAGCACTGAAAGATTTTCTTTACCAGCTGGCTTCACTGATAGTGAACAAACCTGGACTGATATGACAACAGCTGACTGTAGAGATCACCTGATCATACTGAGGTGGTGCACGCCTACTACATCATTCGTTTGTTTATCTGATTGGACAGTAATGATTCAAACAGACAGAACATTCACCCAGGTACCATCTGAGTTTTATTTTGAAAGTTTAGTTCCTTCCCCAGAACATGCCTGTGAAGACTTTAGTCAAAAAAAGAAAACTCCAGTATAGGATTTATGTATGTCTAAAAAACCCTCTGTTTCAGCCCTGCTCAGAACGAGCTGTGTCTGTGGCACAGGGGAAAATTTGAGAATGGCTTGTTTTTGGCACATATTTTCTGAAAGGTGGAGAAAGAGAGGGGGTGGGTGGTTTTTTCTGGTATTTGAGGAGATTGTGGACAGGCCAGGGGCACATGTTTTTGTTGGAAAAGCTGGAAAAAGTGATTTTTGCATAATATGTCCCCTTTAACATGATTGCATTAACGGCTGCTATAACAGCATTCAGTAGTTCTGTAAATGCCAACAGAAACAACTTTGAGTGTTATTATGACGCTAAAATTTTCATTAAAGGAGAAACTTTTATTTTTTGAAAAATATTAAGATTTTTGAAAGAAGTACAGTAAAATGTTTTGTATTCTTTTTCTTTTTTCCTACTTTATATTAGTTTAGAAGTGTGTTTCCTAACTCAAAACATAATATCATTTTTCTCTGCATTTTTACTGATAATCAAACAAGATGCCATGATACCATGTATGTATTATATTTTTAATGATGATAAATCGCGTGCTCTATTGTTTCTTTCACCACACTTTGGTTAGTGCATGTCAGCGTCTCCCTGCAGTCACAGTGATGTGAAATACAGTGGTGTGAAAAAGTATTTGTCCCCTTTCTGATTCCTGAGTTTTTTGCGTATTTATGCCCCCTGAACCTAATGACTTGTTGTGCCACCCTTGGCAGCAATAACTAAAATCAAGCGTTTGCGATAAATTGATGAGTGTTTCTCATCACTGTGGAGGACTTTTGACCCACTCTTCTTCACAGAATTGCTTTAACTCAGCCATATTGGAGGGTTTTCCAGCATGAACTGCTGTTTAAGGTCACACCACAGCATCTCAGTTGGATTTAAGTCTGGACCCTGACTGGTCCACTCCAAAACCTTAATTTAGTTTTTCTTGAGCCATTGAGAGGTGGACTTGGAGGTGTATTTTGGGTCGTTGTCCTGCTGCATAACCCAAGAGCGCTTGAGCTTGAGGGCACATCCTGATGGCCGGATGTCCACCTTCAGAATTTTCTGGTAGACAGCAGAATCCATTGTTCCATCAATCACAGCAAGTAGTCCTGAAGCAAGTGGTCCTGAAGCAAGTGGTCCTGAAGCAGCAAAGCAGCCCCAGACCATCACACTGACACCACCATGTTTGACTGTTGGCATGATGTTCTTTTTATCAAATGCTGTGTTGTTTTTACGCCCAATGTAACGGGACTCAAACCTTCCAAAAAGTTCAACTTTTGTCTCATCAGTCCACAGAATAGTTCTCCAAAAGTCTTGGGGATCATCAAGATGTTTCTTGGAAAATGTGAGACAAGCCTTTGTACTCTTTTTGGTCAGCAGTGGTTTTGGCCTTGGAACTCTCCCATGGATGCCATTTTTGCCCAGTGTCTTTCTTATGGTTGAGTCATGAACTCTGACCTTAACTGAGGCCAGTGAGGCCTACAGGTCTTCGGATGTCGTTCTAGTTCCTTTTGTGACTTACTGGATGAGTTGTGGTTGCACTCTCAGAGTGATTTGGGTTGGCTGACCACTCCTGGGAAGGTTCACCACCGTTCCTTGTTTTCTCCATTTGTGGATAATGGCTCTGAATGTGGTTTGCTGGAGTCCCAAAGCCTTGAAAATGGCTTTGTAACCTTTTCCAGACTGATAGATTCCAATCACTTTGTTTTTTCATTTTTTCTTGAATTTCTTTGGCTCGTGGCATGATGTGTTTCTCTTTGAGATCTTGTTGCCTACTTCATTTTGTCTAACAGTTTCTATTTAAGTGATTTTTTTGATTCAACAAATCCTGCGGTAAACAGGCCTGGGTGTGGCCAGTGAAATTGAACTCAGCTTTCCAAAAACTGTGGTTAATCACAGTTAACTCATGATTTAACAAGGGGGACAATTATTTTTTCACACAGGGCCAGACAGGTTTGGATTTTTTCCCCTCTTAAAAAATTAAATAATCTTTCAAACACTGCATTTCCCATTTACTTGGGTTTCCTTGGTGAAATATAAAAATTGGTTTGATGATCCGAAACATTTAAGTGTGATAAATACGCAAAAAACTCAGGAATCAGAAAGGGGGTAAATACTTTGTCATACCACTGTAAGTCCACCTCAATGACTCATTTCACCTAAGACAAACCCACAGACAATCCAGGGGACAATCAGAAGGCATCTGAATCTGCTTAATATTCTGTTGATTCATTTTCAAGCCATAACAAGGTCCTTTTTCGACAGTTAAGTTTATGTTATAATCTTTGATCTAAAGGTATGTCTGTATAGAAATAGGAAATCATCTAGCCTTAGTTTAAGACAGTAGAAAAATAAAAAATGACAAAAGCTGTTCAAAATTTGTAATAGTCTGAATTTAAAATGTGATATAAAGGTGCAATTGATCATTGTTAACTACAGAAATTCTGGCAGGTGAACTTGATCAGGAGCATTAAAAAAATCGCCCTGACAACACACATGTCAGGTTTATGAGGACAGTTATTCAGCTGCGGCAGACTTGTGCTGAGCTGCAACCCCCTGATCATTGTCAGATGAGGGCATGACCTAATTTGAGGCTTGTTGTAACTGATTTTTCAATCCCAATAATCCTCATGTGTGGTGTTAATAAGATCATTTTCTGCTCAAAATCAAGACAGAGCCTCCTTGAGCTGGAGCAGGGTTAAGGTGGAGGGAAAATTTGGCCCAAAACAGTCTAGTTTAAGCCAACCTTATATTTGATCGAAGCAGTCTTTAAATGAAGCTTCAGATTTCTGACTGTCAGAAAGAAGGTAAACAAACCAAAAATGTCTGACTGCTCCTTTAATCCCCTCCTAAGTCGTTCTCATTAGACTCCATTAAAGTCACATTTGTTCTCAGTGTGAGCAGTGATGAGGCTCCAGTTCAAAACATCTCCTCTCTCTCCTCATCGCTCTGCAGAGAGTTTGCTGCATCGCAACGCTCTGTCGTTACCATGGCAACTATGGAGAACAAAAAAAAAAAAAGAGAAGGAGACGAAGCTGTTCTACATCTGTGGCCTCAAAAAGACAGACACATGTGCTGCTGATGTTTCCCGCTGCGGCGTTGGCTTTTTAGCGCCCAAAATATCTGATAGACAGACAGACCCCATCAAATAAGCGCTCTCTCTCTCTCTCTCTCTCTCTCTCTCTCTCTGCCATGCTCAGTGATGTTGCGCACCCACAGCTCTCTCTCCCTTGCCAGTCTCCACTCTGTCCTCGCCTTGTGCCTCCATCACCACAGCAACCACGCGACCGTGTTGATACCGACCCCGGTGTGTCGCTCCGATTCTCACAACATGATAACAATTATTACATCATCACCACGAACATGACATCATCACCACCAGCATGACATCATCACTGCCATCAGCTGAGCGTGTTTACTCACATCCCTCGGAGGCGGATAAGGACTTGCTGGTTGTGGTTCTGCTCCAAAGCGTCCTCCAGGTCATGCACCTCCTCGATCTGCAACTCCTGCTGCTGCTGCTCTCCACAATGTGACATCTCAGCAATCTGCACCTCCTCCTCCTGCTGCAGCTCCTCCTCCTCCCCCTCGGTCTGCAGGATCTCCTCTTCACTCTGCTGCACCTCCTCTATCTGCTCCTGCTCTTCTTCTGTCTGTTGCACCTCTTCATCAAGTTGCTCCTCCTCTTCTTTCCGGTTCATTTCCTCCTCCTTTAGTCCCTCAGACTCAGCCTCCTCATGCTCAGACTGCTGCGTCTCCTCCTCCTAATGAATCGATCAGCCAAACTTTATATACACACCACTTTAAGACAAAAATACTGAAGCACAAATAGGGCTGGGCAATATGCACCAAAATCATATCCTGAATTGTGATGCATGATCAAAAATTGGACATTTTCTGGAAGGAAAGGATGAATGATCGTCACAACACTGGATTTACAAACCATAAGGAAACTTGTTTGATACTATGGCAACAAAAACAGAAATCTTTGACACCCAATATTGGGCAGTTTTTCATTTTGAACATTTAAAGATTACAGACAAACTCTTTGACACTGCCCAAATTGTGCAAAACCTTGACAGCATTTTTGTAAACTGAGGTTGTCAAAATGTTCTGTTGTTTTACCCCAGAAAGCTCAAATACTCCACCTGCGCCATGATCAGCAGTGATCAGATGAGAAGGTGCACTGCACATGCTCTAATTTGAACTTCTGAGGTGGAAAACCACAGAATTTTACATGAAATCACACATCCTTTGGGGAAAACATAAACCTTTACTCTTCCTAACAAACTACTAGAAAGAAAAAGTAACCTCTGATCTCAAGTCTCCAGCTGCTCAGGGCAGAACTTTAGGAATGCTTGCATGGGCTATGGCATGCACCATCCGTCAGAGAAAGCACCTGCACTCCAAGAAAGCAGGTGGAGTATGTGGAATTTTTGGGTCACAGTGGTTCGCACTGGGGACACGAGCACGATCCAAATACGTATCACCCTAAAATCCACTTAAATTTTGTCAGAGTGAGTGCCACTCTACTGTATTTGAGTACCTAGCCCTAGTCTGCCTGAAGACATGGTCTTGAGTATGATTTATGTGGACTCAGGCACTTTACACTGGAGCCCAAGGACTGGCCACTCATCAGAGAGTGGAGCTGTGGAATCAGCTCTAAACTTCTAATACTAACGTCAGCGCAGGCGGTTTCTATGGCTGTCTCTTCTTTTTCATCCCTGGGGGATTTTCAAACCAACTACGTTCATACCTCCACTGCAGTATTAGACTGAGAATCAGATAAGTTTGCTCAGGCATGGAGCAATGTGAAAAACATGAAAGTAGACCAGATTGAAAGAGGGGAGCAAAATAAAATAAAACAAGTACATTGTAGGGTTATAAAGATGCCAGATTCTAAAACCTCAATAAAAATCAAACACTATGGACACCATTTTCAGTACCATTGCAACAAATATGATCTGGACAGCTGATACTGGAAAATTTCATTTTGTAGGACTTGTACTTTGGGTGCCATGGCATCAAACAGATTTCAATATGGTTTGACTTTAATCAGAACCATTTAAAAAGTTTCTTTTCTGTTATTGTGACAACCTTTAGTTTTTTTTGTTTTTTTTTGTTTTTTTTTGCAGACTATCATGCATCACCATTCACATTTAAGATATTAAGCCATGGTTTTTGGTCCTTATCGCCCAGCCCTACCAATAACTACCAATAACTACCAATAACTGTTGGTTGTCCTTCTCCTGCTCCTCCTCTCTCTGCGGCACCTCCTCAGACTCCTCCTGCTCGTCCTCCTGTTGCTGCAGCACCTCCTCGTCCTCCTCCGGCTGCTCCCCCTCTTGTTCCTGCAGTGACTTCTCCTCCTCCTGCTCGTCCTCCTGTTGCTCCTCAGCCTCCAGCACCTCTTCAGACAGCTGCGACTCCTCCGCCTCCTCGTTCATCTCTGCAGGCTGGAGGAGGAGGAGAGGGACGGTGGTGTTAGGAGCGTTCACAGTGGTGAGTTTCTCCGTCTCTCAGACTGATGGAGTCTAGAAAACATGGACCCAGGTCCTTGGTGAGGGCACTCAGGTTCAACAAAACTTCATCCAACTTCCTGTGATGTCACACAGTGGCCTGACCAATCACAAATTATAGAAGCTGAGGGGTTAAAGATCTCAGGACTGAGTGTGGTTTGTCTTCAGAAAGTTAAAACCAAAAATAGATGGGTGCCATCCTGCAGCACCAGCAAAGAGTGGCTGAGCTCTGTGCTCTGACACTGCGGCTGCAGAACGATCCTGCTGAATGTCCCAGAGCAACGGCGTGCAGCAACGGTGTGCAGCAACACAGCAATGCAACAAGCAAGACGACCAGCAGCAGTAAAGACAGGAGGGAGGGAGAGAAAGGGAGGAAGAGCGAGAGGGAGAGAGAGGACAAAGAAGAAGCAGAGAACATCGCAGAGCGTTTCCGTGGTAACTCAATAACGGTTGCTAAGAGTGATGGAATCCTCTCCTCCTCCTCCCAAATTGAAAAACAAAACTTTACACTCTGCTCAGACTGAAACAGCAAACATGCCCCTAAAATAACTTCCAACAGAAACATGGCATCAGTGAGTGGTTAGTGCTGAGTCGTGTGTTTGATCTGCATCAGAATCATCCTGACTGTGTGATATGTGTGTGATGAGTGTGTGGTTTTAGACAGCGATGATGTAATGGTCCTTAAATCAGAGTCAACCTCTCCACTTCAGCAGTAACACCAGAGACAGTCTTCAGTCCACCTGCTGCCCTCTACAGGCTGCAGGCATCATCACACCCACAGAGAGCTGAAGATCAGAACAGCTCTGTGGCTGAATCTCAGTCTCCCCCCTAAACCCTGAGCCCTGAACCCTTATTGACTTAACAAACTGCACCTGGGAAGTGACTGAGTGCATGATGCTGCAAGGAGTCGAACAGGTAGAAACAAGAATGGGACAGCCCTTTGTATTTTGTTGACAGTCAGCATCTTGCAGAGTTTATAAACAAAGATAAAAACAAGCGTGCCTCACCTATAGACCTATTTTCTCAGTGGATGAAGGCTGTTTTATAGAATATACTTACAGGAAAAATGCTTCTTTTATTGCAATGTCAACCCCTTTTGCACCCTCCATGATTTTTGTTCACAATTTTGCTCTTTTCCCTTCACTTTTGGGTTTGCTAGCTGGTGTCCCCCGGGAATCCCTGTCATACGTCACAATGCTATGAACTATGGTAGTTCCCTCACGTCTGCAGATATTGCCCACTCAAGGGAAGGGTGCATGGAGGGCTCAAAAAGTCTGCAAGAAGAGAGACAGTGGGATAGCCCTAAGCCCTCATGGACTTAGTGGGAGCGCATCCCGAAGTCAGTGAGTGTGTGAGTTTGGACATTGAGACTGGGCTCAACTGGCACTCAGAGATGTTCCACCTTCAGACAAATACAGAGAAAAAACAGGAAGTTTGAAGGCAGCGGATCACAGACCCATGGCACTATCAGTGTACAGGCCTTGCCTGGCACTGAGAGAAGTGTAATACCCACATAGTTGTTACACTCTCAAAAATCACCCTTTCACTTCCAGAGAGGTTCTTTGCAATTATGTGATCCAGAATGTCCGCTGGGGGTCAGGAAGTGGGGGACACCCATTAGAATTAATGGGAACAGAGGAAAGCTGGTAAATGGACCTGTACACTGCAGTTATCACTACATACATTGTGTATTAACCCTTTTACAAAACAGTTATTTTTTACCACTTTTAACTGATTTACCTGGAGAGGAGGTGATCAACATCACAATAACAGTCCTGCAGACCTCCTGGTGTCCTCTGTCCAGATGAAGGCAGACCAGAGTCAAGAGAAGTCTACTGAGCTAAGAGGCTAGCTGAGCCTCTTTAACATGCAAAAAAAATCCTCATTTAGTCACAAACATGCTTTTAATGTAAACGGTGATGTACTATCAATGGAATAAACCTTTAGGGTGAGAGACCTGTAGGGTGTCTCTGTGACTTTTTAAAAACTAAAATCTTTTTGCAGAAATAGCTTCTTGCCCCCTAAGGTGAGTTCTCTGCTGCGTGATGTCATCTGCATCTAGCATCAGAACTTATTGGAACAACAGTGCCCCTCTTCCAGTCAGTAGGGATGATGCCTGTTTTCATACAGAGCAGATGCAACCAGAAGGAAGGTTTTCCCCACCTTAATCATCTCAGCCTGTGACTAATGGCAAGACTGCCTGTGCTGGACTTTGATCATTCAGACATCCTTACATAAAACCATCCAATAAACACATTCTTACTTTATAGGTCACATATTATGCAAAATACACTTTTTCTGGCTTTCTAGCAAAAATATGTGCCCCTGGCCTGTCCTCTATCCCCCCAAGGAATCAGAACCCCCACCCCCCACCCCCCACCCACTTTCTCCAGCTTTCAGAAAATGTGTGCTGAAACAAGCCATTCTCAGATTTTCCCCTCATGATGTCATGTGGGGAGTCAGCCCTGCGCCCAGGCTTGCCTGGTCCTCCTCGCTTGGAAGAAAGTTCTGCCCTGCTTTCCTGACCTTCCTTTCAGCTCAGGAGAGCCACACCCATTAAGCCGCATTCATTTCCTGAGAGGGGAAGAGCCAGGGGCGGAGTTAGACAGCTCGTTTACATTTAAAGCCACGGACACAAACAGCTGGTTCTGAGCAGGGCTGAAACAGAGGGGTTTTTTAGACATGCAAAAATCCTATACTGGAGTGTTTTTTCAGCAACAAACTTCACAGGCATGTTTTGGGGACTTTCTGAGACCAATATAAACTTGTCTTAAAAGGGTAAAATTTGTGGCCTTTAAATGAGAAATCTGCTGTCCCCCTCTATATTAACAAACATTTAATGTCTACTTTCATGGGTTGATAAAGCCTCTCCATTGTGCTCTGAATATTCTTCCAGAAAAGAAATGGTTTAAACTAAACATGATCCTCCCAGAATCATTAAACAGAATCCCTAGTCTTTGTGTTACGAGATGTGTCCATCTCCATCCTGTGGTTAATAAAGTGCATCCTTCTGTAAGCTGGCTTAAACATTAAACTCATTTCCTCCTGTTTTTGACGGTATTATTTTATTCAGCATTCATAAATGTTGCTGATGCAGAAACATCCAGTGAACACGAGCCAAGCTTCCTTTGAACTTCAACCATTTCTGACTGTTTCTACAGTCATTTTTCTCTGTAGTCATTTTAACTCTCAGTCAGAGAAGGTCACACTACATCAAACACAAGAGCTGCTGCCATGGTTACCCACATCCATAGGAGAGCTTTGTTTTGTTTTCTTCATCTTCACAGCTTCACACTGCTAAACTATTGATTTATGAGCAGCTTATGATCCTGACAACACACCCGCTGTTTTACTGGAAAATAATTCTCTATATGGGCAGGAAGAGAAAGAAATACACATGGAATAAAGGTATGAACAGAACAGTTCAGGTTTTAAAGAGTTTAACCCATGTTGACCTGAGGCTGTCTCTGTATAACCTGCTGTAAATATTGTTAAAGATTGGTGTTAAGTCCCTTTTTGAATTGGATTAGAATTTGTGTCAGATGGATTGACCAGATCCCACATCTGCCATCAGGCAATTCCATCTTGCAATCTAAAATGATTACGCCAAATCTGAAAATGAATCTAACCAATCAGAGTCATTTAAGGATAACAGGGCCATAGCTACAGCTGGGTTTAGTTGTTCTGGGTGAGAACAGTAATGGCTGCTCAGATGTAGCTATAGAATAGTGGCTTTTTAATCAGAACTGGTCCACATTTCTTTACTAAAACAAGAGCAAAGAGCCACACTGAAATTTTCTCTTAGCACAAGTTTTATCCACAATTAGGCTCCACCACATGACAACTTTCTGTTGAGCTCAGGTTACAAGTGCAGCTGCACATGTCTCATTTTGTCTTGTTCATTGTAAAAACTGGAGTGTTGATATCTCTGTAATTCTATCTACATTCTGAATTAAATGGCTTTTAGTGTACTCTAGCAAAGGCTCTGTAGAGTCAATTGACCTGTATCTTTTTATGAGTTTATTAGCAGAGCCATCCTGACTGGTGCCGGGGTGTACATGGAGTGGTGTTTTTATGGATACAGCTTTACAGCTCTACTCCTCCTCAGCACGAGAATTTTCCTTTAGCAATTAATCATATTCCATCTTATTCAAAAAGCAGTTTAAAATTCAAACAAAATATCAAAAATCAGTTATGTAACCCAGAGCTCTCTGCATGTGCATTATTAATAAAGCCACCCAGCAGCTGAATGATTGTGTTGACAGAAAGGGAACATTTGATGATTTATTTTAGGGATTTTATGCTTTTATCTTGAAGGAGGACAGTGGAGAAGCAGGGATGACAGAGTGGGAAATGGCATGTGGGAAAATGCTGGACATAAACCTGTGCTTCTGAGAGGACAACAGCTTCGATACCCAGGGAGCACCCTTACTGGTCCACCCTCAACACCTGAGAGAGGAGAACGTTTATAAGAACTTTTAAAGATAAGAAGAGGCAAAGATTGGAATTTTCCTCCAATTCAAGATTACAGGAGAAAATCCTAACAAACCTGAGGAGTCCAGTCTTATCTAACCTCACCCTTTCTTGGCTCTGAATCCTTCAGCTCTTATCAATGTTTGTTGGCAGCAGACCATCCTCATGTCATCTTATGAACTAAACAACTCAGATTCCTCTCATGAAAACTAAAACAGACAAAGAGAAAGAAAAAGTACTTGACTTTCATCCTGATTAATTACAGGTGTGTTACACATCTGCAGGGAAATGTTTCCTCTTTTGGTCTACCTCTGCAACATCTTTTTGCAACTTTTTACCTATTTTAGCCACCATTTGACAATTTTTTACATGCCTTTGTCATTTTTTTCCCAATTTGACCATTTTATGCTGCTATTCACCCATTTTTGACACTTTTTGCCCAATTTTACCCATTTATGAAACCTTTTTATCATTGGTTGCCCATTTGTAATCTATTTTTTTGTTATGTTTTATGCAAGTTTTCACCCATTCTTACCGACTTTTGTGGAACTTTTTGAAACTTTCACCCCATTTCGGCCGCTCTTCACTAGGGGTGCACGATATTATCGGCAGTATATCAGTATCAGCCAATAACAAAATTTACGCCAATCTGTACAGCCGATAACGTGACGTCATTATTAAGCACACATGATGACACCGACGTGTGCTACCAACAAACTCAACATGTCGGCTGTGTGGAGGAATTCTGAGGTGTGGGAACAAGACAGCAAAGTAGCTGTTTGCATTGCTTGTAAAGTAAATGTGATGCGAGGAGGACTCGACAATACGCCTTTAACACCACCACTTTAATTCTGCATCTTAAAAACCGTCACCCCGATGTCTACAAGGACTTTCTTAAAATTAAGAATGACAAAACTTTGTGCCAGGGAAAACTCGTCAACAGCCTCTACTTAAGTCAGTCGACAAAGCTAAAAAATACAGCAGTGACCACTCAAAGATAAGGAGCTCCACAGGAAAATCGTTGAATTTACAGCTCTTGATAATCAGCCTTTCAGTGTGATAGAATAAACGATGCGTTTAAAGCCCCGCTACATTATACCTAACAGGCGCTTATAGCCTTACCTGAACTGAAAAACTTTGTTTCCAGTCACGTAGAGAAGCTCCCAGTTAAAGCTGAACATATTAGCTTCACCACGGATATATGGACATCAAGTGTTTGTCCTTTTAGCATGTTGAGTCTCACTGACTCAGTGGATAGATGAAGATTTCACTCTTAAAAATTCTGTCCTACTCACAGTTGTGCTCACTCAGCAGCCACAATTGCAGCCGCTTTTGAAAACATGTTTCTGTTATGGAAAATAGAGATAAAGAAAGTGCATGTCACGCTATGTGACAGTGCGTGAAACATGGCAAAAGCAATGACAGACTTCTGTGTGCCAAGTCTCCCGTGCATGGCACACACTCTGCAGGTGTCCTGTCTCCAGCATTGGAGATGTGGGTGTCACTGGGTTGTTACAGAGTGTTTATGGTGAAATGCCCATTAAACTTGGTTGCTTAGTTAGTTTGTGCTGTTTAAAGCAGAATTAGGAGAACTACTTCAGTTAAGGTTTATTTCTTTTGTTTATCTTGAGTCTCAAAAATTTTAAATCATATATAAGCTCTGAACTATAGCTTTTTAGATTTTTTGCATTTAATAATCAGTCTTTTTGTTGTTGTTGTTGTTGTTATTTAAAACCCTTTGTCAGGAGTATCTCAGGGAGTCATCCTGCAAACTGGCTGAGTAACAAGGAGAATCAATCTAAATTAAAAAACTATTTCTTTTTTGCACTGTGGAGCTCAGTGTCAGCAGGTTATTTTGCTGCTGTTTATTGCCCTCAAAGATGCAGATAACTTTGGCTGTGCTGTTAAAAATACATGCAAGCATGTAATACACATGTAACCCAAAGACATTACTGGAAGTGTTTCATTAGTGTGTGGCTGTACTTGAAAAAAAAAAAAAACACACAAAAAAACATCCTTCATTTCTGATAAAAATCGAATGTTTTGTCAGTTTCTACAAAAAACAGACTACCAATATTTAAAAATATATATTTGTAGTACAGGATGGAATTGGTGTTTCTTTACAATGGAAAAAAATGTAATTAAATATCAGTATGGGCCAAAATGAGTTTTAAAACATAGGTTTTTTTTTTTTTTTTTTGCTGCTGCTTTTTGTCAACCTGCTCAATTTTTACCAATTCATAACAACTTCTACAACTTCTTTTTGTCACTTTTCAACAATTTTTGCCACTTTTAGCCCATTATGCCATTTTTGACTATTTCAACCACTTTTTCACACTAATCACCATTTTTTGTCTCTTTACAATTTTCTGATTATTTTTCAAAAAAGTTGTCGGTTTCTTCTGCTTTATGCATCCTGACATTTATGCACATTATGGCTTAACTATGAAGTCTGACATTACTTTTCTAATCTAGGTGTGCTCATTGACATTGTTTTCATCAGCAATAAAAGTTCATTCTGGGGTTACATTCTGAAATAGACTATTGTACTACAGTACAAATAAATTAAATTCATTTTTGTTGCTTTGATAAGAGTGGTTATTGTTGAGGTTAAAAAAATAAATATTGTAATCACAGAATAACTTTAAAATGGACCGTGATTTTGCTGACCTCCATAGACCCCAGTTTGGCTGGACCTCAGAAAGTCCTGAACAGCCAATGTTTGGTCGCACATTTAAATTAAAACCCATGGAGAAGAGAAGAGAGTTTCAACATCATAAAGACGTGACACATCCACGTTTCACACTCTCACTGTCTGACAGAAGGAGCTACAGCGAGGAGTGAGAAACAGTATGGCTGTTGAACGTTCCCTCCTCTCACACCTGGACTTCACCACACAGTTCCTTTCTAAGATTAACCCTCTCCATCCCTCTGAGAGTTAGCTGAGCTCTTCTTTCATCCCCACACACAGAACAAGCTGAATCTGCTGCACAAGCATCACAAAAACCAAGACTACAGAGAGTCTTGCATAAACGCTGCCTGCAGAGTTACAATAGAGGAGAAGTTGGGATCACAGAATGCCAATCAGTGGAGGTGGCAGCTCAGAAATACTTCTGATTAAAATGCTGCAGAAGGCTCTAGAAGAGCTGTCAATCAGGCTAACGTTGCAGGAATACACGAAGCTTTTATGAGTTAAATATGTCTTATAAACAAGGAAACAATGCTTCATGTTTGCTGACAAAAACAGACTTTAACAGTTCTCTGAGCCAGCAACGACAGAACCTGTTATTATGTTTTCAGTCTGTTTATGTAAGTCTTATGAACACCATATTAAAAGAACGCTTTTGTATTCATGCTGCAGAAAATATTTGTGACTCAAGGATGACCTGATCACGTTTTGGTGTAATTTCACATTAAAGCAGGAATTTGTGAAAAAGAGGCTCAGACCAAGTACTGAGTAACAAATGAATAGAATTTTCAGAAGGTGGACTTTTCTATGTTATAAATATTTTTATTGGTGTTTTATAATATTCTAATATTTTAAGATGGTGGTTTTAATTTAACTTTTTCGTGATATTCTAATGTATTTAGATGCACTAGTATATGATTTCTTTGCCAAAAGCACACCTATTTTTTCATTCATTTATTATTTTAAGTTTTTTAGTGAAAACTTTATGAATGTAGTATTACTGTTAAGTGGCTTTTAACATTATTTCCCCCAGCCATTGTTGGTGCACAGAAAACATCACTGTCATAAAAGTAGTAAAAATAGTTGAGAAACTGCTACTTTTTTTTCCCCTTGTTTCTCAATTTCAAAATAAAACTCCATTGGCCATAAAATAAATTAAGGGTGAAGGTACCAAATCAAACTTAACATTACAAATTTACCAACTCCTTCATGTATAGTTGAATATAAACAGAAACATGCAGGAAAACATCTGATTGGTACCATGATTTCAAGTTTTTCATGCTGCAGTGGTTGGTTGATCCCAGGACACGCCTCCTGATGCTGAACCGATTTTTGATTGGATGCTGCTGCCAGCTCACAGCTTCTATTGGCTTTAGCGGGTCTCCTGAGGAAGAGAGAGGAAAAAGTGATAAAACCGTCAACACTATAACTATGGAAGGATACTGTTTAAGAAGAAAGACAAAGTACAACTGATATGGCTGATGGTGGTTTATTTGCCCCTTCAAGAATCACCAACTTATCAGGGTCAGGGTGGAGGGGTTTTTATCAACCTGGAGGCTGTGTTGTCAGGGGCCCTAGCCCCTGGTAGGGTCTCCCAAGGCAAACTAGTCCAAGGGGAGGGACTACACCAAGAGCAACTCAAAAAACCCTTATTAAGTGGAACTTGGGGAGCCCAGTCCAGAAGAGGGTGTTGGGGCTCAACCACCCAGATAGGGTGAAGAGCTCAAAGGAGAGCTGCTGCTCCTTCACCTGTGAAGGGGACATTCAAGGTGGTCCAGGAAGCATCTGATAAGAATCCTCCAGGACCCCTCCCTGGGGGTCTTCCAGGTATGTCCAACTAGGAGGAGACCACAGGGTAGACCCAGGACATGCTGGAAAGATCTGGCCTAGAAATGCCTCAGAATTCTCCTGGAAGTGCTGGAAAATGTTGCTGGGGAGAGGGATGTCGGGGCTGACCCACTGGCTAGCTGACTGGATGGATGGATGGATGGATGGATGGATGACTGGATGGAGAGGGAAATTCAAGTTGAGAATGTGCAAGATTTGCCTGCAATTTCCAGTCAACAAAAGAAGAGACTACCAAACTTTAACATTGCTGTGATGGTGTTAAAATAGGTGTCAAATGTTTTAAAAATGTTCTATCTAAATGATGTTCCCTTACATTGATTCACAGGGGCCTTGAGCCACCTCCATATGTAAATGAAAGCCAGCAGACATGAGTGTCTATGTGATGGGTCAGTGGATAAAGTGTAGTGTCACTGTGGGATGATTTTGGCCTTTTCTCTTCTCATTGCTCTCCTCCTCGCTCTTCAGAGTAATTTTCCACTCAAAATTGACTCTCGTAATTTCCCGGAGACGTCAAACCTAAAAATAGGCAAGTCAAAAAAAAAAAGATTGTGGCTAAAATTATAAAAGGATCCAAGGCTGTAGCCAAGCTGCAAATACAAAACTTTGTGCTTTCATTTGATGTTTGAGTCACTTTGTGTTTTTAATGCAGTGATTTTTTGGCATTTCAAAGACAATGGGAACTTTAATTTTCTGCTCTGTAGATTTAAATCTAATTCATGTTTAGGAGGTACTATAATTAGATTGAATGACACAGGAGTGAGTAGAAGTGATTAAAGAGATAGCTGCAGAAACAAAGACATCTACTGAAGAAACCATGCTTAAAAATGAAAGGAAAAACTAATCAGAGGAATACACAGAAAGAGAAAGAAGTTTTTATGTGAACGTGTCCCCCTCTGCTGGTCACTCAGTGGAGTAAACCTCTTTTACAGGACGTGTTTAGGTGATTCCTTTCTTTAAGACTGAAAAATGTAAATTTATTTTAATGTTATAAGACTGAAGGGTACTTTGTTGACTCTTAAAATGTTATAAATGAATGAATAGATGAATAAACACACAAATGATTATATTAAGAATGAATGACTAAATAAATAAATTAATTAACAAACAAACAAACAAACAAACAAATAAACTTTCACCAAAATCACTTTTTTGCTGTTCATCAACGACTTTGTCAGACAAAAAAAAAAACTTTTTTACTTTTAAAATTTTACAAATGTATAAAGTATTAATTTTACAGAAGAAAAATACTGATTTATACAGATTTTATGTCAGTTTTAAATGAGAGCATTTCTATCACTTAACACAACATTTGTTAAACTGTAAAGGGAAAAAAAGTGCATTTATGATGTTAGGCTTTCATTCTGGAGTCACTGCTTCAAATATGTAGTGTTTCCTGTTTGCCACTAAATGTCAGCTATGGATCATATTTGGCATGAGCATAAATTGCATGCTTTTTTATTGCTATCCTGTAGGGGCAAAAAAGAAACCTTTCAAATCACAAATGCTGCTCATTATTGACATATTCGAGGCAATGATAATCCCCTTCAAGTGAATCTAAAGTTTAAGTTCCTAAAAAAATTAAATCAATAAAGTGTCAATTATTTTGATTGCTTGATTGCTTGCTTGCTTGATTAATTGATTGATTGATTGATTGATTGATTGATTGATTGATTGATTGATTGAATATAGGAGACAGTGCACATTCATGAACATGGACATGTAGGCTAAATGTGCCAGATTGTAGTCATAGGTTACTTTCTATCCGTAATACCTGGCAGGTTGATGTATACATGCAAGAGTGTACATCAAGCATGTACTTAATGAAAACAAAGATAATTATATATATATATATATATATATATATATATATGGGGGGTATAAAATCCATTTTTTGGGTTTTACAGAATAAACATCAGGATTTTGTGCTTAAACTGTCATTGAAAGGTTTAAATTCCTAAAAAAGAAAAAAAAAGATTAGAATAGAAGAATAGATTAGATGCCATTTGCACAGGTACAGGACAGTACAGGTACATTGGAATTTTGTGCATTGCTTCTTGAGTCAGCTCTACAAAAACTAAGTATAAAAATATAAAAGACTAACTTAAAACAATATAAACAACAAGTTCTACTAACATATAGATATGAAACACACTTATAGATATGAAAA
Organism: Cheilinus undulatus; assembly: GCF_018320785.1. Lineage (NCBI taxonomy): Eukaryota > Metazoa > Chordata > Actinopteri > Labriformes > Labridae > Cheilinus > Cheilinus undulatus. The sequence goes on from NC_054879.1 coordinate 21,748,764, forward strand.
AAAATAATTAAATATATAAGTAAAGTTAACATAAATTAAGTAACACTGCTGTAAACGTTTTCAAGACTTCTATGTCTATCATTGTACCTGAGATTTCTTGCATTGTTTGTTGCACATTTATTAATATTAATATTTCATTTTTATGATCAGGTATGAACTTGATAGAAATATAGTGCCCAAAAATGTGCATATATTGTTTGTTTATTTATATTATTATTTTGTTATTCATGTATGCTTCTCTTGATGTTGGTCATGAACACCCTGAGTCTAACAATCTATTTTACGCCATCCGAGGGTTAACAAGATCTAACACAGACTTCAAAATTGCCAAAAAAAAAAAAAACTGGAACTCAGGAAGAAAGACTCTCTTCTGACAAAACTTTCATCAAAGAAAAGACAAAATATCTACAAAAAAATGAATAAATGTCGCCTTTTGGGGCGTTCTTTTGTTTACGTAGTTAAAAAAAAATTGCAGTTCTAACGCTAGGTGTCCCCCGCCATTCATCAAGAGGAAGTACATAAGGAAAAAGAAGAAGAAGTCGAAAGCCCGCTCCACCAATCACATCCACGCATTGGAAAACGTTACCATAGCAATACCCCCGGTTTAACGGCTGCGTCTCGAATGATCCAATCACAGTCGAGGACACTGGAGCGACGTCATGCTCGAAACGAATTTTAAATTTGTAAAGTGAAGAGACAGAAACGCTAGTTAAGGTCGCTGCTGTTTTCACAGAGAGGTAAGAAGAATGTCCGCTCTGTTATCGAAACGAGATGTTGTCTTTTTTTTAAACAAAGGAATAAAGAATTAACCTATCAATATTAACTTTAGCTCATTTTTATCAGTATTAAAGCGTTTCTTTGGATATTTGATGGCCACTTTAAGTCGACTAACAACGTAGTCTACTAGCATTCATTTGATTATTTTCTGGCAAATATTAAGGAGCAGAAATATTTCAAAAGTAAGCTTTTACTTACGCGAGCTAATAAAGCGCCCATTTATTGCAGTGATGGTCAATTTAATACATAGGTGTGATCATATACATGTAGCCTAGCAAGTGTCCTGACTGAATCGGTGACCGTGTTAACTGGGGACTTTTAAGGTTAGCTTACAGTCAGCAGATGTTTCGAACGGTAAAAGTCCAGATATTTTCTTAACGGTGACAACTAAATGTGTCCAGAATAAATGATTTTGTATTTAACACGTAGAAACGGATAGAATTTAGCGTGGAAACCTCTGTTAGACCTGTGGTAACAAACAATTTCGACTTAGGTCATCGGTTGATAGGTCACTCTTCACATCGTAACACCTAGCCTCTTTATTGATACTCGTTCAGACGGTAGTTTTAGCCCGTTTAAACACCTATTGTCCTACGATTTTCCCTGATGTACAGGTGGAGAGTAGACGTGAACAAAATGGCGCAGTTTGGATTTGAGAACGACATCCACAGCATCCTGAAGCTCGACATGCCCATAACTAACGCTCCCATGGCGAGGTGGCAGAGGAAGGCCAGCTCCTCTAACAGCTCCGCTCTGGGCGGCTTATCTCCGGGGAAATCGAGCAATACGTCCCTGAGCTCTTCCAAAACACCCAGTAAAACACCAGGTAATGTCTGAAGGCAGTTTTAAATCTAATTAAGATCTTTAGCAGGGATGTAGTATGAAATCAACTAACAATATACATCACGATACCAGGAACATGATTGTTTTATCACAATTTTTCTGGTTTTTATACATGCATACGATTGAAATCAGTTTTAGTAAAGATGTGATTATTATTTCAATAATTTGACTGGGCTGCATGGTTCTGGGTTTTTGTTCACATCCCAAACACATTTAGCTGTTGTATGCATCTATTTTTAATCTTTTTTTTTTCCATTATATTACTTACTGTCATTACATTTGTGTACTGTAGTTTTGTGAATGTTAACCTTTGTTTCTATTTTTGTTCACGGAACAGGTAAAAATAAAAAAGCAACCCCATCCAAAATGGGAGGCGACCGCTTCATCCCCATCAGAAACAGCAAACAGATGGATGTGGCCAGTTTTCTGCTCACAAAGGAGAACGAGCCAATGGACACCAGTAACTCAGCAGGAACAGCGGTGAGTTATTCTGATTAACAAAAAAAGGCTGGAAAATTTTGTTAAACTTTGCAGAAAAATTGTCTGTGAGGGCCACTCAGAAGGCAAAGGCCATGCTTGGCAACCCCAAGCACCCTCTGCATGTAGAGTTTAGAGTTCTGCCATCAGGTAGGAGGTTTACTGAGGCCAGGTTTGCCAAATCTAACAGATACCTGAGGTTATTGTTTCATCAGCTGTTGGGCTGAATCCATGGGTGTCATGTATTAAATGTATTTTTATGATGTGTATAGCTTGTGTGGACTTCTGTTGCAAATATCATTGCCCCTTAGGGACAATAAAGACAACTTTGAAGGCTGCATGTTTTCAGTCATATTTTTAACCTTAAGCTCCACTTTAAGTTGCAAAAAAAATGTTATTTTAGTATGTCAGTGTTGCTCATGTGCAGAAGTTTGCTGATTTGAAAGTATTTGTGCAGCTATGACTCCACAAACTAACAATTTGTGTGATGAATGTTTATTTTTAAAGGAAAGCCAGAAGGCCTGGTCGATGTCGCTGAATGGATTCAGCATGGAGGATGTAAAAATCCTGCACCTTGGAGGGAAACCACTGAATGCTCCTGAGGGTGAGATTATTTCTGTTCTGGCTCGAGAGTTTTCCAAAACCGTGCTTGTGAATTGAGGAGTTTGAAGTTAATTGTGTATTATTGTGTGTATTTTCAGGTTATCAGAACAACTTAAAAGTCCTCTACAGTCAAGGTACGACCCCCGCTTCTGTCAAAAAGACGAGATACATCTCTTCAACGCCCGACAGAATCCTAGATGCTCCAGAGCTCCGAAACGATTTCTGTGAGTTTACATCATCAGGATTTATCCAAAGTTTGTGTGTTTATGCAAAACTATATCTGACTTAAAAACATGAAAGTTTGTTGTTGAAGAAATGGACTCTAATTCCTTTTCTGAAATAAGATTTATTTTTCCAGCGCTTAGTTTAATGTTGTTTATTTGCACATGATATAAAAAATAAAAGGTAATCAAAGTTAAAGAGGGAGTACGGGAGGTTAGAAACCCCCAAAAGGAGCATAAAGATGCCTCTAGAATGGGTCACCTGAGGCGATCTGGACGATGTCTTTAAGCCCCTTGTCGTCAACAATGTTGATGGTCTGCAGTCTCTGGAGACCCATTACCGATTGCATTAGTTAGCTTAGAGTTGACGTTTTGTGGACAAATGCAGGTCTGCTGGACTCTGCTGGTGTAGCTTGAAGACCATAGCTTGATCCTGTGTTGTTGTTAGCATCTTTGTTAACGTTAGCAAAGATGTGCTTTGCCTGAAGGTGGTACTTCAGACTCGTTGTGCTTCAGTGTAAAGACAGTTCATCACTGCAGCATGTACCCACAACTTTGGTTTCATCTTAACTTTAATTCGCCGGTGTTTTAAAAAGAAAATTGCCATTAAGCAGACCTGGCTCTGTCTCCTCACTCATCACTGCTGGCTATGTCTGGCCTGCCTGTCACCCTCTTCACCTCCAAGCACGTAAACATCCACGCTGGAGGACTATGGGAGCACGCTGTGGTCAAACTTGGTCATATGATTGAATTGCATCATTATTCTTTTAACACGTTGTGGTTTTTAGATTAATCACGAGCGTTAACATTAACATCCCTAGATTTTTTTTTTTACTAGAATTATTTTCAAATTTGAAATGCCACTTCCTTCTTTATTTCTTTGTACACACCCACCTAACATCTCTCTCATCCCTTTGTTTCCAGATCTGAATCTGTTTGACTGGAGCAGTAGAAATCTTCTGGCTGTGGCTCTCCATAACAGTGTGTATCTGTGGGACGCCACTCAGGGAGACATCACTCTGCTCATGAAGCTGGAGAGCGATGAAGACTACATCTGCTCGCTGTCCTGGACTAAAGAGGGGAGCTACCTTGCCATTGGAACCAGCGACTGCAAAGTTCAGGTCAGTGTGGGGATCCACACAGCCAGACAGCACATAAAGAGCTGATATTCTTCTCTATGAATCTGTCTTAGAAAAAAGAAATGCAACATATTTTTTTACTGTTTTCTAAAGTAAAGTGTGAACAGTGCTGTTAGTAACATAAAGAAGACCTTTATCATTTCGAGACTCTTGAAAAGAGAAACTTTAATTTTGAGCAATGAGTTTGGACAACTGCAGCTGCTCTCTTCTGATTAAAAGTGTAAGTGAAAGGTTCAACCTTTCAGAGAATCAAACTCTCAAATGGCCATGAGCGGTGACTTTTTGCTTCCTCAGCTGTGGGATGTCGACCATCAGAAGCGTTTACGCAGCATGGCAAGCCACACTGCTCGAGTAGGAAGTCTGAGCTGGAACGAACACGTTCTCTCCAGGTAACACCCTCGTTGGATTTCTGCCATGAAACCACCGCCAGTCTCTGTTTGACTCAAACTGTAGTTCCTCTCCTCACAGTGGCTCCAGATCCGGACACATCCACCACCACGACGTACGGGTGGCGGAGCATCATATCTGCACGCTCACCGGTCACTCTCAGGAGGTCTGCGGGCTGACGTGGTCACCTGATGGCCGATACCTTGCCAGCGGAGGAAACGACAACCAGGTGTGTGTGTGGCCACGTGTGCAGGAGGGCGGGAACCCCAACCAACCGGTGCGCTGCTGGAGCGAGCATCAGGGAGCCGTCAAGGTGAGTGATGTCTCATCACATGATCAGTCCACTCATGAAACACTTCTCAACTATGGATGGGATCGATCCAATCCAATATCGGTATCGGGTCCAATATGGGCATAATTAACAGATCAGATATCTGACTGACAGCACCGATCCAAATCCATCCTACAGTTCATGGTAGACCATGAACGCACCGCAGTCTAACATGAGACAGTCTGTGTGTAACTGAGCTAGTATTAGTTAGGATGTTCTTAGCGGTATAATTACCTAGTAGATTAAACGTAAATCTATATTTAGAAAAGTCAAAACTAGTCTAAAGATAAGAGAACACAAAGAAGAGTGGGTGTGATGTTAGCCTGATATACTCTGTACAGCGTGGCTAGCATTGAAAGCTAGCGTGGCCCGCCTTCATTCCTCTTTGCAGATTGATATCATGTTTTGATATTTGGCCTCTTTTCACTTTGGGTGAGTAGTCATACCTGAGCTTAACCCTCAACAGCCCACATACCACTTTTATTTCATTTACTACTTTGGAAAACTGTCGTACTGCGGTCTTCCTACTATAAGCTAACAGCTTAGCCACCACTGAGCTTCTCATTGTTTACATCCGATGAAGGATCAGAAAAGACAGCTGTGGCCATTAACTGAAGCTACAGCGGTCTCTAGTGGCGGGAGGTTCATTAAAAAGCATTATAGACAGGGATTACAAGCCCATGTTCATAAAAATGATAGGTAATTAGTTTACTAATAAATATTATTTATTTTTTAGTAGTAGTTCAAATAAATTTGTTTTGGAATACATTCAAATTCTTTTTTTTTTTTTTTTTTTTGTTGTTGTTGCTTTTAAATAAGAGGAGCTCAGTGGTTTGCTACAGCCTCATGTAACCTCACACATTATACCAAAAACAATAATAATTGTTTAAATAAATAAATATATATATATATATATAATTTTTTTTTTTTCTTGGAATTTTCTAGTATTATTTAGAAGAGGTTGTACGCTAATTTTTCTGCTTTTTTCAACATTTAGTTTTAATCACTGTAAGATTCTGATGAACTTCACCAAATCGGATGTTCATCTGCACACTTGTTTCTGTTCTGGCCTGTTGAGCTATCATTGTGTCCTTAAAGCTCAGCTGAGGCAGGTTAACTCTGTAATGTGTTGCTGTTAATGAGAGGTTGTTGGAGGAGGTGTTTGAGCGGAGTCTGGGGCCAATACTTGTTCATGAGTATCAGCCTTTCTTTGAAATGTGATACTGGCATCTCAGTTAAAGCAAGCTTCTACACCAGCATCGTAATTCCACTGAGCGAAACTGCGGCTGTTATTTATTCAAACTGAGGTCGAATTTTTTCAGTTTCCCTCAGAGGAGCACGTACCTCACCAGTTAAGTTTTGATTTTAACTTCTTCTGTCCCAATATATGCAAATTCAACAGGGAACAGAAAACATACCATAGCCTTTGTGGCACAAATGTTTTTTATAGGATCTGCATTATTTATTTGTAAAGGTGATTAAAATTCGCCTCTGAATTATTTGCACTTTTAAACAGTCTATTCACTTCGTCCTTGATGTGTGAAAATTTTCAGACTGATAAAGTTTCTAAATCATTTTGTGTTGTTTTTTCAAGGCTTTGGCCTGGTGTCAGTGGCAACCAAATATCCTGGCATCAGGAGGCGGGACCAGCGACCGCCACATCAGGATCTGGAACGTGAACAGCGGCTCCTGCATCAGCTCACTGGACACCCAGTCGCAGGTAACCATAGAGTCCAGCAGGAAATATACACACCTGGTTTCAGTAACTGGGACTAAAATGATCTTTAGGGATGAATTTGATCATTCATTTGTACATCTCACTGTATGCTGCAGGGCCTCCATCCTCAGCTGCAGGTTTTTGTGGTGGCATCGCTCATTTTCAGTTCAAACAAGTGTAGTTTTAGTGTACAGCATCCTCAGCACAACAACCACAACAGCCCAGTCTACAGCACTCTGTTTCCCATCACTGATAAATCAAACTGAAGTAGAAGCAGCTCTTCTGACTGGCAAGGAGCAAGGGTTTCCCTCTGTAGAGTCTGAGAGATGCTGCCTGTCCTCAACCCTGTACTTTTTTGCTGGGACTACCTAAATCATAAATGTACATCTTTTTTTTTTTTTCCCAGATCTCATCTCTGATTTTTGCTCCAAACTACAAAGAACTCGTCTCTGCCCACGGCTACGCTCACAACAATGTTGTCATCTGGAAATACCCTTCTCTCACCAAGGTCGCAGAGCTCAACGGTAAGACACTGAAGGATTTTGGTCTACAGTATTTCAGTGTTTACATCCAGTAAACTTTATACAGACTGGCATAAAATCTTTCTCCCTTCTGTTCCAGGCCATGAGGACAGAGTCCTGAGTCTGACTATGAGCCCTGACTGCTCTACGATCGCAACGGTTGCTGGAGACGAGACGATCCGCCTGTGGAAGAGCTTTGAGGTGGATCCTGTGAAGAAGGCCAAAGGGAAGATGATGAAACCTACCAGCAGCGTCATCCATCAGTCCATCAGATAACTTCTGCTTCACTTTTAGGAGGATTTTATGTATTTTGAATCAATGAGCAATGTGCAAATGTTTGAATGAAATATGTGCAAATTTTTTATTATGTTCAATAAAGTTTAATCTCTGCTTGCTGATCAGCAAACCTGTTTTATAATCCTCTCGATCAGCACCCTCTCCCTCAAATAACCAAACCAGAGGACCTGCTATATTGACTTCAGGTCTAGCTTGAGCCTGGTTTTTGTTATTTTCAGCTGCTAGGTGTGTTTGCTGGTGGTGCTGTTTATGTCTGGGGAGATGGTGAGAGTGTTTTGTGGCTATTTGAAGATGAAAACTAGATAAGAGATCTGACTTTATTCCATTATGACTTTTCGGCTTGAAATTTCACCTGACTTAACAGAAGTGATTTTCACCCGTTAGTCAGTTCACAGATGGTCTAAAATAAGGGAGAGCACTATAACAATGCTAGTCACTGATTGGTCAGATGAAGTGAAACCAGATCTACAACAATAGATTGGCCTGTTAACATGGAAGGGGTTGGTTGGTTGTATGTCTGTCCTGCAACTGATAAGTGACCAGTCCATGGTGTAACCCCGCCTCTCACCCAATGATAGCTGGGAGGGTTCTCACTTCGCCCAGCCCTGAATGGAGTTAACAGTGCATTGCAAACACTATTTACACAGTGAGCAGAAGTTTGCCTTCAATGTTTGATGGATTCATTCTTTTCCTCTACATCTGTCTGATTAAATAGATGAAGTATTTAAAACTTGGGTACTTTTAAACAGAAATAGTTTGGTATAAGAATGTAGTGTTGATACCTGAATTTGTCTCCAGAGGAACTTAAATCATCAGAACAAAATAAGAAGGGTTTGTGTCTCTGTGTACATGTCGTCCTGTAGAACAATCAACAACCCCTCATGGCAACAGCGGGCTGTCTGATTGGTCAGCTGGCTGATTAACTGTTAATTTGTTCTTGATAATCAGCAGCGACACTGAAGAGACTATTAAAGAGGAGGCGTGGGCGGCTCTATGAGTGTTTGTGTTTCACTAATGAATTCAGCTCTTTGTTTGTCTAAAGGCTGGAAGCAGTCATGAGGATCAGACTCACTGAGGCTCCAAAACAACACCTTTGACATCATTTTTTATAACTACAGCTGTTTCTCTGCTTTAATTAATAATTACTGACACACAACTGTAAAATATTCTGAAATAAAACCTCTAGACAGAAAACTAAGTCCAACCATAAGTGTCACCCTTTCCTGGTTAATTAAAAAGCTCTATTAAATTGCAGTGTACGGTGGCCTGAGAAGGTCAATTTATTAGCATTTTATGATTTTGAAAAAATATAAATGTATTCACAAGACTCCAGAAATATTTCTCTCAGTACAAAAATGTGTGAATTTTGAATTTTTTTCATGAAAAAAATATCCCTTTCTGCACAAAAACATTTAAACCTCCATGAAAATGATGTAGAAACAGTTCAAACTTCCACAAAAAATTGCAAATTTCTGCAACATGTTTCACCCAGTTCAACAAATATTTCTGACATATTCTGCGAAGTATGTAAGAAAAAAAAAACCTGCAAAAACTATCGTCCACTTTATCTGTGTTCTTCGTTATCTGATAAAACAGTTTTGCCTTCCGCAAATATTTTGCATCCTTTGGAAATTTCTCTGCAAAAACCCTCAACATAAGTGTTTACACCCACTGCCAAAAATAAGCAAAACTCGGTACACAGACGGCCTGGGTTCGAATCCGGCCTGTGGCCCTTTGCCGCATGTCTCTCCTTACTCTCATCCCATTTTCAACTCCATCCACTGTCCTCCTCTGTCAAATAAAGGCACCAAAAAGCGTGAAAATAAATCTAAACAAAAGCCTGCAAAATATAAAGTACCCTCCACAAAAGTCTACCCTTTTCAGCAAATTTCTTTCACCTTCCTTGAAATTGTTTTAAAATAAATCCACACAAAGAAATATTTCAACTTTGACAAAAAAAAAACCTTTTACTTTCAAGAGAAATTTCATCTTCAAAAGAGGATAAAAACAGTCCCCAAATAATGGTGCATTTTCTGCACAATTATTCAGAAAACTCCCTCTAAAATGTTTTTCGACGATAATTCTTGTTTTCAGAAGTTTAAGTATTTTTGTTAAGCAATACTTAAAATAGATTCTGTGTTGCATGAAATATTTTGACATTTTTATGTAAAAGTTTATACATTGCATTAAACGTTTCTGTATTTTATGTGATGTTTTTGTGGTCAGGTGAAAGTTTTGAAGTTGACTCTGAAGTTCTCTGTAACATATGAGGGATACTTTCACATTTCAAGTTCTAAATTTAAAAAGTATGGATAGTTGGAGAGATAACGAAACTGTACATGATGATGAAGCCATGAAACAACTGTAAGCTTTTAAAATATAAAGTGATGGAAATAAACTTTCTGACCTGGCACAGTCTTAACTGGAGACTCTCCATGTGGTGTGATGGTGATCACGGCCATCTTCGTGTCCAGAGCTGAGCAGAAGGAGCCCATCGTCAGCAGGAGGAGGAGGAGGGCTCCAAACCAATCAATAAATCTTTGTATTTCAGTTTCCTCACATATTGAAGGGACATCTTCATCGTGCTGACATCCACATGCTGCTTCAAATAGCCTGATGGTCTGAGCATGCTCTCTCTCTCTCTCTTGCTCTCTCTCTCTGCCAGTGTGCAGAGGTCTCTCGTCCTTCAGATCAGGACTCTTCAGTATGTGATCTTGTTGTTTACCTTAACCCTTTAAAATCTAACATTGTGCAAGTCCGCCAGGACATATTCTTACATTTTTACAAACTGTAGTGCCATTTTGGGAGCATGTTTATTTGCTTTACATCAATATAACCCTTATATCCCAAGTTTTAATAATATGTATCGACTTATGTCTTAACTACTACAATAAATTGCTTAAAAGTGCAATAAACCTAAACAACAAATGAAAATCGTTTTTGTTTTTTTCACATATTTTAAAATACAGAAATTGCACAGCTGTATCCCTTAAATTCGTAAATGTAAAAAAGTTGCACAATATCCTTTGGAACCACAGGAAATTTATTTGGAGTCTGTACATAACTTGCTTTTTGAGATATAGTCAATTCTGTAACCTGTAAAAAAAACTGAGCCAGATGAGTAGTTGGACTCTTCATCCCCCTTCATCTTCAAATCTACTGCCAATCAAAAATGGATATGCTTATTGTAGCACTGGTGCTTTGCTGGGTTCTATAGGGTTAAAGCAGCATAATCAACATCCTTTATTCTTTCAAACATGCATTTCTGACATCACTAATATTTTCTGCTGCATTCAGATGGGACTGAAAATAATTTCGACTTCTTATCTCATAATTTTGACTTCGTACCTCATAATTATGGTTTAGTTTTTGGGGTTTTTTTTCAAGAATTGCCTTACTTTGACATTTTTCCATACAGCAGTGACCTCCATTATTGAAAACAGAAGCCAATACTGGAGTGCAAAATGTTGCAATTCCTCTTATGTCCACCAGAGGCTGTGTTTGAAGCAGCAGAGGTACCATCCATCCACATGTTTAAATGCCCATGTTTACAGCAGAGATAAACATGTTAAGAGTGTATACTTGAGGCTGGCTGCAGGAAAACCGGAAGTTCCGTCTGCACACATGTTAAACAGCTGGTTTTGAAACGCAAAATAAACTGGTTTACAGCCTGGTTAAAAACACCAAACGTGTCTCATTAGCTGGTGTCTTATTGTGCTCCCACTGTACGGGGGGTGAATTTTTTTTTTCCACGATTGTTTGGATTATATTTAGGATAAACCTCACTTCACGGTGATTGGCGCGTCTCATTCGATTGACAGATAGCTCGGCAGGCAGAGGCTCCGTTTCTGTCATCCAGAATGCTAGCTTGCAGGTTGACAGGAAGTCGTGCTTAGTGGGCGGGCTGTCAGGTTGATCTAAAGTTCAGTTGAGACTGCGATTTCAATATGGAAGCATCCACGAATGGGCTTCAAAAGCTGTTTGAGTCCGCCTGTTGTAAGCAGTCGACTGACGTCACACGGGGTTTGTCCAATTCTTTCTACAGACTATGGTTAAGAGCCTGGTTCAAACTATTTTGCCAGAATAGATCAAGTTTTTATGGACTCACTTTGGACAGGGAGATTGGGGCGGGGGGATGTTTTTATGGGCTTTGAAAAATGACATCATGACAGAATGCTGATGAAGCTGGGGATGTTGGGGCTTTTCCCTCTGTTTTGTGTGAATGGTAGAGAACCAAAATCATCACTCCTCGCCTCTTCCACCCACTAGAGGCCAAAAGTCCTATGAAGGGACCTACTGAGGTCAGCAAAAAGAAAAGAAAAAAACATGGTCCTTCGCAAAGACAAGTTTTATTTAGTAAAATTGTAGCCCACAAGCCCCCAGTCCTTAAAATGAACAGGGTTTTTGTTTGTAAAGTTAAAACCATACTCTGAGACCAGTGATTTTGGAATTTCTACTACCATGCCAAGACCTTTAAAAAAGCTGGCAGCTATTTTAGCTATTTTGCTAAGGGTCTATAAGGGGCCTTTCAGGGTGGACTTTGAGCATCTCCAAGTTTTGTTTTTATCATGAACAGGGTCTGAGCCACCCCAAAATCCCCCACAATGATTGGCTGTTTGCCTTGTCCATTGTTGCTGTAAACCTGTGGTAAAAGTTGTTTTTTTCTGTAATCATTCAGCAGATTTGAATCCCCATTAGATTGTCGTCCTAACTTTAATACAATAAGGGTGAGGGACATTAAAGGGGCTCCATCAGTCTGATGTTTCTTTCTAAGTGGCCCTCTGTGAAAATGTTTGGACCCCTTGCTTTAAATAGTGCATTACCATCTAATGCATTTATCTGCTTATTGCGGGCAATAGTGGATGTTATTTTCTAACTGGCTTCAAACCAAATCTACGGGTACATCTCAAAAAATCAGAATATCATGAAAAAGTGCATTATTTTATGTCACTCATTACAGAAAGTGAAACCCATATATTATATAGACTCATTACACATAGAGTGAAATATTTCAAGCCTTTCTTACTTGAAATTTTGATGATACAGCTTACAGATAGTGAAAACCCAAAACTCTGTGTCTCAGAAAATTGGAATATTTTGAAAAGTTTAGTATCGGAAAGTCATGATGTCACACCCTGATCAGCAAATTAACTCAAAACACCTGCAAAGGTTTCCTGAGCCTTTAAATTCTCTCAGTTTGGGTCAGTTGGCTGCACAATCATGGGGAAGACTGCAGACTTGACAGATGTCCAGAAGACAGTCATTGACACCCTCCACAAGGAGGGTAAGCCACAAAAGGTCATTACTAAAAAAAAAAAAAAAAAAAAAATCCTGACTAAAGCCAATTTGCATAATAATTTGGAACGTAATGTAAAAGGAAGGCACAGCTCATTGTCCTTCTGTTGTACAAAAGTGAAGTTTAGTTCTGCTGATGTCTGTTAACAAAAGAGAAGAGTCAAATGAGGGTTCATTCTCCCAAAAAGGTTTAATTAGACTTAATTTAACAAAACAGAAAACGACTGGAAACAACCTCACCAAATCACAGAGAAGACATCGTTGTTAACAGCACACTAACGTGGTGATGAAAGTTTTATTTCTAAATGTAGACAAACAAACACAGATCCAGAAGATGAAAAACTTCATTTCTAAACTTGATTGAAGACTCACTCAGCATTCAGAGCTTATATTTATGATGTGATCATTTTAAAAAGAGAAGGAAATGTGCAATATGTAATATCATTTTTATAGAGTCTTATTGTATAATTATTTTAGTCTCTTACGAAAATATTTCTAAGTATTTCAACCCTAGAATATTCTCTGGTTCTGGGTTTGACTTTTACAACATCCTATCCCAAAACATCCCAGTAAAATAAGATGATCTGTTCTTTATTTTTAAAATCTCTCTGTACATTTCTTTTTTCAGTGTTTGGATCCGTTCATCATCGGCATTGTGTACTTCCTCAGCTGTTCCAGGAAGCCGGGGTTTGGCGAGGAGGTGGGACGAGCTGATTTTACTGTGGAGAGAGCGGATTCAAAGGACTGGCCATCACATGTCATCAGGTAGCCCATGACCACGGCGGGTGCCCGAGAGACGCCAGCGTTACAGTGGACCAACACCACGCCTTTCTACAGAGGAGACACAAAAGGAATAATAAAGTTGGGGTTACTGTAGGATAAGGCAGCAAAGCAATTAAGAGATAAAACCCAGAAAAAAATCTAATGATATATTTATTTCAGCCACAGAAGCTAAATTTCTTTTTATAAATCTTATATTTGAGTTATAAAAGCAGAAAACAATCATAAAAATTGTTGGGATACAAGAAGTTGATGTCATTGAATAAATGAATAATCAAAGAGATTAGAATATTTTTCTTTCTAAATCTCTGGCAAATTATATTTTAATCCAAGCTTCATCATCATCATCATGAGATTGGTTAGTCATTATTATGGGAAAAATCAGTTTTGTCATCCTAAAACCATGAACTAAGAAGTCAAGAGTTATTAGAAAAGGAAAAACTGGAGTTTCACAAAAACATTAACACAAATATATGTTTCCTTTCAAGCCGTTTTCTATCTGCCCTCCAAGAGGCCTCTGCAGATTTAACTTTCGTAAATCCATATAGTTCAAGGCTTTTACCTCTGGATAGTATGGAATGGTTGTCCTGAAACAGAGGGGCATTGGCCCGGTTATTTGGGACAAGTGAATTCTATTACAGAACAAATAGTGAGCCAAGATCGCTTAAAAGAGGTCATCTCTGCTTGCTTTCAACTGAACCCTGATGCGCTTTGTTTGCAGTGAGACTGCAATTGAGCCAGCAACCAGAACAGAAACTGGTTGACTCTAAACACAAGTTTGATTACAACTCCTTAAATAACTGGAATGAAAATCATTTGGTGTTCAGTAGGATCTTTGCATCGCTTTCAGAGCTTAGGTATTTATAATCATAAAAATATCATCAGGCTAACGTTCCTCAATATCTGGTCTCAAGACTCGCTTTTGTCCTGACTTTTTTGCCCCTGTTTGTACGCCCAGAGAAGGCTGATGATTTTCAGGCCCTTGGGACATCCACAACACAGCCAGGGGCCCATGGCTAGATTTTCCAGATGGATGTATGAAACAAATCCATCTGGTGTTTCAGATTAAGGCATGGCTGATGATGCTCTCAGGCAGCTTGTTGCCATCACATCTAAGATTTCCTTGAGTATCAGTTTTGGTCCAAACTTCTGCACAGTACTGTATCTTAAATAGAGCTGATTAAGTTATTTAAAAGAGAATAACTAAACTGTAAGGACTTTTTTATTGACTAAAAATTGAGTAAAATGTATTTTGTGTTTATGCTGCCTTAATATTTTGAAAGCAGTGTTGGGTAGCATTACTTTTGAAACAAACTAATTAGATTATTGTGTTACATACTGAGAAAAGTAACTTGTTACGTGACTGCGTTACCTACTTCTGAAAAACTAACACGTTAGAGTACTTTTGCATCACTAAATATTAAAACCATTTAGCCAATCGTTCCGCTCGGAGGTTGTAAAAGCAACAAATAACAACCACATGTCTGCATTTGAATATGCAGACTCTTATGCCAATGTACAGCATAATTTACAGCCCATAATCTGTGTCTCTGTGGCCTGATAACACCACTGACAGGAAAACCTTTACAGCTCTTTAACATGCTCACAATCTGACAACAAGCTGAGCAGAGGCAGACAGAATCACTGTACGTAATAACAGCACGTAATTGGAACAGCTGCACAGCTGATTCAATGAAAGCAAATGGAACTTTTAAAATTACTGTCCACCAGGATGCCGTTCTTGTCCCTTTTATCCAAAAATCCATCATAATGTGGATAATTCCACAGTGTCTTGCTGTCCTCTGTCATCTCGCTGGGTCAACAAGCTAACAATGCGTGTGTAATAGCACAGAATGTCTACCTTCCGCTGGCATGGCGATACATGCCAACGTGACAACAGGAAGAAAGAAGGACAAACACAGCAGATGCTTCAAGGAGCTTCCCTTTTTTCTTTCTCTCTTTTTGGAGCCAAGGGAGATAGAGGAAATTCAGGATTTTTCTTTCAGAAACGGATTACTTTTATGAAAATGTAACTAATATCAGGATTACTTGAATCGTAAATCTAACGCATTTTGTTATTCATTACAACAAAAAAGTAATCTGAGTACTCTAACAGATTACTTTGTAACGCGTTACCCCCAACACTGTTTGAGAGCAGCTATAACTAAAGGGCATTTCAATTTTGAGACTAAGATTCAGACTAAATTCAAAGTATCTGAAAGAATTACCACTGGACACAGCCGTTGTTTGGTACACTTTAGAATATTTCGGTATGAAAACAAAACAAGCCAACAAATAAATACCACAATATATGCTTTTAACATAGGAATATTAACGAAGTTAATTAGCTTAAGGAGTGGAGCAGACCATGAAATACTAGATCTAAAATAACACTGCATCATTCTGGCGTTTTCGTAAAAACTGCAGGGGGCCAGTTCCGCTACATTTTCAAAACATATTTATATTGGTATTCCATTTCCTGATCATGGATTAAGTGTTTTGATCCAAAAAAAAATCCTTTATGGGTGCTATGACGGGCTGAGGAAATAAATCACAAAGCTGTGGGGTTTAAACAAGCTGCACTGACCACCAGAGGGCTCTACACACCATCACACAGAGCATCTCATGACTTGACAATCAGAAGAAGAGCTTCACCACAGACTGCTCTTTAGTTAATAGATATGTGGTTCATTAGAGTCTCATTAGTGTCTCCATTACAGCCTCTATTTTCCTTCACGTGGAAGATTTACGCCCTGGCAATGTCCCAATTAACACAATGAGCTCATTAATGTCAATCTCATTATCCCAACGTTCAGAGGACAAGGACAGGAGAGACGTCTCAGGGCTTCTTTAAACCAGGACATAAATAAATAGGATTCAGTTAGGAAATGCAAAAATGCAGCAGCAGATCTTGAAAGTTTTTTTCTGATTGGGAGGGACCATCCAGGTTGTTATCCTGGCTTAGTTCTACAGCCTGCATCTCTGATAGGCAGCTGGCGCATCCTGGAAGGCAGAACAAGATTTAGAGCAGCACATACTCCCATCCAGGCGTCTCTTTCAGGGAAGGCCTTGACTATTTCAGGAAGACTATGCCAAACCCCACATACCACCATCAGACAAGAATGGAACAACATTCCTCTCCCAAAACTCCTTCAACTGGTCTCCTCACATCCCAAATGACTGTTGTTCAAGAAAAGGGGAAACTACACAAAACTTACAGTAGAAACACAGAACATTACATTCGTCGTGCCCTCCGCTTTATGTATTTGTGCTCCAGCCCTTAAACGGGTCACATGATGCTGTTGTCATGGCAGCGTTCATGCCCGAGGGTCACTTCCAACCAGATGGCCTGCTGGGTAATGTGACCCGACTTTTCAAAGTAAAAGTATCAGTTTGATTATCAGGGCTGGAATTACCCCATACAGCCCTCAGAAACATATCATAATGAAAGCGCCCACTTCCTGTAATCAAACACCGCTAACGGCGGTCTGTGAGTGGTGTCATGTTAAGGTGAAGCGAAGGCCTCACTCGCCGCTAAAAGCTTGTATGACACTGAGATCTGATCTGTGTGAGTGTTAATAAAACATGAACAAAACTCCACATCTATAATTCACAGGGAGGACGGGGGAGGACCGAGCCGGGGAGGACGAAGGATGATAGGGGAGAACAAGGGAAGAATGGGAGGACGAGGGAAGACAGGGGAGGACTGTGAGGACAGAGGAGGACTGGGAAGGACAGACAGGACAAGGATTGACAGGGGAGGATGATGCAGGGTGGGAGAGGGCAGGGGAGGTTTGGGGAGAACAAACATGTCTGGCCTTGGATATCACCAGTGCATTGGCATAAAAAGCACTGATTGATTACAAAAAAAAATCAAAAATCTGGACAAAAATCCTTTTTAATCCTCCTACAGAGTGACCCTTCAGACCTGGAGCAATTTTTTTTACAGGAGTTTGACAATTAATGAAGCTGTTTCAGCTTTTTGTATCATATGCAGCACGTTTCCATTGCTGCATTTCAGCTCAGGTATGGCAGCATATTCCAGTTAAGCAGTTTGCCTAATCAACCTTGGTCCTGTACTACTCTGGCCTCCTGATAACCATGGGCCTGCTCCAGGACCATGCCCCATCACTCCAGATATCTTACAAGCTGACTCCTTCTGGACCAGCCCACCAGGTCCTGGGCACCAAGTATGCGGTGAGCTGGATCAGGCCTGGAAAAGCATATTCGGTGCATTAAAAGCACAGCTTCCACTCCCGTATCAGGCAGCTGATCCTTCCCATTCCCACTTCCTGAGCACGTCAGCATTAGACACACGGTTTAACAACAGTACCCAAAGATGAACCGAAAAGATGTCACAAAGGAGTCCAGCCTGCACCTCTGACCATCTGTTATGTCCAGGCTTAAGAGTATAGTAAGACCAGGGGGAGCAAGGACCCAAAGACTCTGTCTTTAGATACCAGGAGTGCCACAGTGCCTTGACCTTGATGGCTGCATTTGCATGTTAGTAAATTTGCTGCGCTGATCTGAGCTGCTGCAGGCTGGCTTACGTGATCCTTTTAGATCACCCATATCAGCGCAAACATATGGGTGCAAATGATTTAATGTAAAGTTTTGAGAGACACAGAAAGGACAGAAAGCTGTTGATTACTGCAATGATAAACCAAAAATAAGTGGGTATTATAAGTAGTAATGATAATGATGGATCACCTCGTTGCGAGCCTGTTGGATGAAGTCACAGCAGTCCTTCATGTGAAGAAGAATATCAGCATCTGGATGATCCATGATGCTGACGGTTTTATAGATGAAGAGGTCAGGAAAGACGTTCTCCACCCCGAAAGCCACGTTCAGGATGTGTGACACCTGCAGAAGAAGCCGAGGAGGAGGCTTTATCTTTGGTAGGTCCCAATGATGGAGATCAATAGTCAGAAAATCAGACAAATGAACTCATCTGTGATAGAAAATGTAAATTGGAAACATTTGCAAAAAGTCAAAATTTTCAGAAAACAATCAAAATGTACTCATTGTAAGGCCAAAAAGAAGTAAAAATCAACTATATGGATGGATGTCTCCTTCGGGCCTCTGTACATCATAGAATTTGTATTTCAAAGTAACAACTCGCAACCCTCTTCTGAGTCCCAACCCACCAGTTGAGAACCACTAGTCTGTACATAGGTCTTCATTAAGGACAGTATGTGTCGACCTCTTTTCTTTGGGTTTTGTCAGTAAAACAGTTAAAATGGAGGTTAATTTCTGACTGAACTATATCGCTCTTTTGATATCTGTGTGTCCTAGAGTGGGCCTCAGCTTTTCTCAGAGACAAGTAGGGAGGGCTTTAAGGAGAAAATATCAGTGTCCAATGCTCTATGGTAGGAATTCATCCTCCATTACAGAGGTAAAGTCCACATCATGACCCTAGGCCCTTTGCTGTTCCTCTCAGTCCAGCTGACGTTAAGACCACCTTCTTTATGACAAATCCTGACCCAAAGATTGTGAATTTTTTCAGTCATAATCAGATGTCTTCAATAAATATGGATCAGTTTTGTAACAAAAAATGTGTTAAATAAAGGGATGGAGAAATACCCTTCAAAATAAAAGCACAACACAGACTTTAAGTCACATGTTTATTTCCAGGCACAGACTAGACTTTACAACCCAATTTTTGGTCCAAACTACCAGATACAAGTCTAAATTTCTTTTCAAATCCATGAAGATTATTTGGCACTTAACCATCACCCAGAATAGATAATTGAGTGTGAGATGAGGGTCTTAAGGAAAATTCTGGATTATTTTAAAAAATCTATAATGTGACAACGTTCATCTGCATGGTTACTTAAATGAGTAAATTAATAAATTAGAAATGTAACAGAGGGCTTTGTAAGAAGGTTAAAGCTGATCAGAGGTTAAAAAGACTCACCTTGTGTTTCCTCAGAGTGCCAAAGTCATGGGCCGCATCCTGGGAACCTGCACACAGACACATTTATAATACTTCAGTATAGTTTGTTGGACACTACTCTTCTTCACTGATTTTTGGCCTTTGCCTATTTAAACACTCTTGCTTTCAAACCACCCAGCATGCACCTGTAAGCTCAGACAGGGTTAGGACTCTGTCTCATCACTCCTCTATTTCTGCATGTAGAATAAATCTGTGAGGAAGAAGGTAGAGCATGTAAGAAAAGAAACTAACATGTCTGCACAAGACAAGGAAGAAGAGAGAATGTAGGACGGGATTTTACAAACAAGAAACACCAGCTCAACTGCTTTACATATCTATGGTATGGGATATATTCACATCAGTCTGAACAAGACCCCATAGATAGTGTTTGGGAAAGGTTTAAACCTTCAAAATAAAACTCAGAGGGTGATTGGACAAGCACTCTGTGTGTTCCACTCATTACTGACCAATCAGACAACAGAATAGATGACATAGTAGGAATTTGCCACCGTCATCATGTCAGTTCAGGATTGTTCACTATCAGTGGAGCCAGTTGGTGAATTAAACTCTGTCTGAATGTGCTTAGGAGAAGAGCGAAAACATCCTCTTCAGTTCTGACCAAAGTGCAGCTACAGCTGCATCCATGCTTATCTCTTCACCAGCTGCCATTGTTTACAGGGTCACAGTCTCTGCATCCATGCTTATCTCTTCACCAGCTGCCATTGTTTACAGGGTCACAGTCTCTTTGAATAAACCACACTTGCAGCTACCACCTCTTTGGATCCACCTGATGACAGGCATAAATCTGGACCATCCATCTGTATCAGTACCATGCAGAGCGCTTACGCTTCTGCCCAGTAAGTTGGTACTATGATTTGTCTCATGGTTAATGGGTTCAGGAATCTGACAGCAGAGTGTACATCCCTATGGATATTATTGTAAGCAGATCAGAAACCCTGATCCACAATCAGGTTTTCTGCAGATCATCTAGCACCACGTGTGAAAGATAGATAGGAGAGGGGCAACCATCACCCAGCCTCACCCCAAACCCTGACGTGAATCTTCCTCCCCACTGATGGAGGGTGGTTATCCTAGACCAATCTAAGGTCCACGACATTGTGGTGTTGTTACATGTGAGAGGATTCATGAAGGATCACAGAAAAGACATGTTAAGTGGTTAAAAAGATGAAAAAACTCACTACTTTTAATTAGGTAGCTAGGTATGTAGATAGATAGGTAGTTAGGTAGATAAGTAGATAGGTGGTTAGGTAGTTATAAGTTAGATAGGTATTTAGGTAGATAAATAGATAGATAGGTGTGCAGCTAGATAAGTAGGTAGGTAAGTAGATAGGTAGGTAGGTAAGTAGAAAGGTAGATGGATGGTTGGGTAGGTACTTAGATAGGTATTAAGGTAAGTAAGTAGCTAAATAGGAAGATATGTAGGTCACTGTGTAGGTATTTGGATAGGTATGTAGATAGATGGTTTGGTGGGTATGTACTAAGATATGTATTTAGGTAAGTAGATAGATAGGTAGATACGTGTTTGGGTAGTTATGTAATTAGATAGGAATTGAGGTAAGTAGATAGGTAGATACGTGTTTGGGTAGTTATGTAGTTAGATAGGTATTTAGGAAGGTCAACAGATCCTTAGGTATGTAGTTGATAGATATAGGTGAGTAGATCGGTAGGTAGTTACGTAGATTGGTGGTTGTTACGTCTGGTTTTGAAAGAGGTCACCGTCTGTGGTGTTAAACCACACAGATAACTCGAGTTTCTCCTGCAGAGCATCTGCTGCAGGTCACAGGGTCATTTATGCTCAACCTGTGAACAGGTAGGTCACCCACCCCACCTTCACGTCTGGACTCAGGTTACTCTGGGCTGGACGTGTTGATGGAGAGAAGGTGACTTCCAGGGCAGGAGGGAGGGGGGAGGATCAGATCAAATTAACAGAGGTGGGAGCTGGTGGTGGAAGACTTAATCATTCTTCATGAAGAAAAAGGTTTAGATTTAAGAAGTCCCCTCTGAGTCTGACCCTGATTAGTAAATTAGAGTATAAAGGTCTCTGAGTCTGTTTTGTCTTTGGTGCTGTAGTTTACGTCAGTAATCATCTCCTTCACTCACCCAGCAGCAGGAAGGGCTTCACGATGCCGACCTGAACGTCCCAGGAAGTGTCAGGGATGTATCCCAGCATTGTCTCTGGAGGGACGGGGTCTTCCACCACCGTGATCGTAGATCCCTTCCAAGTCTCAATGATACGACGCCCGCTCAGTGATGTCACACGGGTGCACTGCTTCCTGAGCCGTGTCCGAGAGAAACTCTGGATCTCCTCAGTCAGGGACTGCATGACTGCGAAGAACTGGACCAGAACTGGGACCTGAGGAGAGTTTAAGGGTTCTCAGATGGTTTTAAATAACATAAATACGTTAGATATCTAAATCAGGCGGTCCTCTGTGGTGTCCCCCAGGGTTCATTCCTGGGTCCTTTTGTGTATATATTTTCTCCTTTGGTTAGGTTTTAAAGGAATATTAAACTAATTTAATGTATTTATGTGTCATCAATATCTACTTATAAACTCAAAATGCCATACAGTTGACTTTTTAATATAATTGAACTTTTCTGATTGCAGACAGGAAGTTTTGGGTGCAGATTCTTGTTGACTCTAGTTTGAATTTAATCTTTGAAGCTTGCTTTGTTGGGGCATCTTCTGTATTTGTGCATCAGGGCTCCATTATTTTCCAAGAAAGCTAAAAGAGTAAGTAAAATTAAATCATGGTTGACAAATAACCTTTAACTATCCTGCATCATCCAAATGTCTCAAGAGCACCAAATGTGCGTCAGAAAATAGTCCCAAAGATGTTCTTAAGAAACTTCTCAAGCACAGTGGCTCTCAGCCGCTGGGTCAGGCCCAAAGTTCCAGATAAGACCACATACTCAAAATTCTGAGTGGAGAGGAATTTGAGCTGGTGAATTAATGTAACTACCTCAGTGTCACTCTCTCACATTAGGTGATGTGGCCCCAGGCTTCTGTAACGATGGGCTTTACAATCTTAGTCCTGTCTCATTGTCCTGTCAGGTGTTTTGTTCCATCTACAGTAAGATCCAAACATTCAAGCTGTTTGACATTTTTGTAAACCTGGGTCATGATTTCTCATTTCTGAAGTGGTGGGTCCTGTAGATAGACGGGCTGAGAACCACTGCACTAAAACAAGATCAGGCTCCTTCAGGAACTAACCTGTTGTCTGCCTCTCCTCTTCATAAACGTAATTTATTTTTTTCTTTAGGGAAGCATCACGTGAAGTGCTTCCTTTGCAGAGTAAAGTTAGAGAGTGTTGCTAAATATAGACTGTCTTTTCACCTTCCCTGGATCGATTACACGTTCTCCTGAATGCAGCGAAGCTTTTAATCAGATTCTCCCTAAGGTCTCATGTGACATCCATCTTTGTGTTTTCTGGCTCTTTATCAAACTCAGGATGGAGACGGAGGACCTGCTGATGATCACCTCTGCAGGTATGAACACCTACAACCATCAGGGGTGGAACAAGACTAATTACATTTACTCAAATTACAGTAATTGAGTTAGTTTTAAGGGGGTACTTTTACATTTCTGAGTGTACTTTTTCACTAGAGTACTACACTCTTGTACTTTTTCCACCTCTGTTGACTGCGCAGTAGCACAAAGAGAAAATGGTTCCACATCATTATCCAAAACTCCCTACTTTTTCACCAAAAATGAAGCTATCCACTGAGTTAGAGTTCACACCTGTGGCTGCAGGTGCTTCTAAAGAACACATAGTGTGCATTCTTCATCAGTACCAATGCTTTGCGTTGGGGTTGACCCTCTGCTTTGTTCTTGCAGAGTTTCTGCAGCTCTGACAGACTGTCAAAAAATTAAAACTTTCAAACGTGTACTTTAACTGTATGAAATGTGGACAAATATAGACATTTATATAGTGTTAATTTCTCTCTACATGGGTTCGAGTAGCACTGTCATTTTTGTTTGATTTAACTCTATTATATAGGTGTGACTTTACCTGAACAACTTGATTGGAGATCTATTCTCTTGTTGTTCTTGCCAATAAAGAAAGAAGAGATTTGACTGTACTACCCCTCAGTATCTACTCAGCTCTCAGTAGTTAGAGTAAACTTAAATTTATTACTTTTTACTTTGACTTAAGTAGATTTATACACCAATACTTTTACTTTAAAATAAGTTAACCAGAGTAACTGGACTTTTACTGGAGTACAAAACAACTCAGCTCTGTCTACCTCTGCTGTTTACTTCTGGTTTTGAATTAAAAACTGTTCAATACAAACTCTCCAGACAGTGTATAAACTAAACAGTATACCACTGTTTTGTTTCATGAATGAATTTCACATAATAAAGGAGAAAAACTGTTAAAAGTAGCTGGGGCTTGCTAGTTTTTAAGGGTTATAAATGTACACAGCGTCTTATAGACCCATTAAAAAAGGGAAATCGGAATTTGAAATTTTATCAAGGACCAAACCTTCATAAAGATCCTACTGTTTGCAGTGACAGAGCCAAAATGATTCATGTGGACAAAAACATCCAGAATAATACCAGAGGGTTAAAGACTCATTTAGATTAACTTGTTTTTACTTGTTTTACCCCCATCTTTTCAGTAGTTTGCTTATACATGTGTCCTTATATCATTACTAAAGGCTGTGCTAAGGGTGGGGAATGCATCTTTGGAGGAACCAGAGAGTATGACCAACATTTAGATGGTATACAACAGGAGAAAACATCTATATATTTACCTGTAAACATGTGAACATTTTCTGTAGCTCATCCTAATTTCATTTATGTGCATAAGAATGATAAATCAGACACTGAGAGACTTATTTCTCCTCAGTTGAGAAAAACTACTGTAGAAATAGGCTGCTAGAAGTGATTAATGCAGTGTTTCAAAGTAGAGGTCCTGGCCCCCCAGCAGGGTCGCCACAGAGCTCTAGAAGGGTCGCTGTAACTTGGAAGGAAACTAACAAAATAAAACTCACCACTCCAGCCAATCAGAATCGAGCTATGGTGAATGGCATTATTAGATTTAAAAGCTGCGTACCTAAACTTCCCCTGTCTTTAACTGGACATTTAAGAAGGAAATTTAACTTAATATAGAAGCGATTTCAGAGATTATGCGAGGGGGGTCCTTGTTGTCCCTGGTCTAACATCAGTACTTTTAGACTATGATGATGATGATGTGCAATAAAAACCTCTCTCTGCAGGCGTGCGTCTTCAGTCCAGCTTCTCGGGACTGCTCTGGTTCAGCTGAAGGCAGATAATCCGGTCTAAACTCCACAAACCGAGCAGATGATCCTGTTCAGACAGAAGAGAAGAAACAAATATCTCCTTTCATCATCTTCTGATCGAAAGAGGAAGACAAGAATCAAAATTATGATTCAGCTCTGCAGACCAAACCAGGCCCAGAGTTGACCAGGTTTAGCTCCCTGTCGTTTTCTGGTTCGACCGTCCTCGCTGAGTTAAACTGAAGAGGCGTGAGTCTGCAGGAGAGGAGACTGAAGAGCTGCTGCAACATGAAACCTGCAGGCAGTCTCTCTCTCTCTCTCTCTCTCTCTCTCTATGGAGCTCTTTAACAGGAGAAAATATATCTTTCAATAGAAAATAAAAAACTGCATTAAAATGAGCCCTCTTCAGCATGTAACCGGCTTTACAGCCTGCTAGACAATATCTTTAAAGGTGAGGGGTTCCTTTGTTTTATTTTATGTGAAAAAAGAGACTACAGAAAAACAAAGTCAATCTAATCAATTTAACTATTTCAACTTCATTTGATAATTATAGAAACAGGCTAACAGTTTCAAAAAGATACAAAATATGAATACAGAAATGACAGAGGGTGTGGTTTCCAATGTTGGCCACAAGAGGGAGACAAATCCTTGCCATAAAAGCAGTAGGCTCTGGTTAATGATTACGTCTCTGAATTTTGCTTCAATAAAGAGCTGAATTACATTAGTGAATACAAACTTGATTCATAATAACAGTAAAATAACTACAGGGCTGCTTTAAGAGGCAGAAATATGCTGAATAATTATCCAAATAAATGTGTGTATTTAATGTGTGAGAATGTGCAACCACAAGAAAAGATTTAGGTCTGTCCTTGTCTGTTTGTCAATGTTTATTTTGAATGAGAGAAATTGCAGAACTGTGTCCCCTCTTCAGACAAATAACAAAAACGTTAAAGAAACAAGGCCAAAAAGTACTGTGGTATTAGTGCACATTATTTTTAAAAATCAGAGCCTTTTGGCTTGTTTTGCCAGCATGATGTTGTTTCTTGCTCCACTTCTGCAAGTATTCCTCCTCCAGTACGATGATCAGCTGTGTGGGTCTGCAGACTTTGAAAGAGACAACAAATACATCCAGGGATTGGAGTACAAAAAAGTAGGACTTGTAGAGATGGGGACTGAACGATCTTTGGGGAATCTTTTGTGGAAACTGGAGGAATAGCGACAGCCCCTGTTACCTGGTGATGCAGGTTTGTAAAGTGGGAGCTCATATACACAAACCCAGTAAGGCATAATTACTTAAAGGTAGGCTACGTCCTGGTACCTGACTCTCCAAGGGGCCTAAAGATGTAGACTGAGGTCCACCAAACATATAAAAAATGTTGTTAACCCTCAGTCGGTGTAAAAAAAAAAAAAAAGGTGCACTGATCGTTTTTTTAAAGTCTTTTTTAAGTGATTTTTAAGTGGACTCATTGTCTCTCCCTGTGCTACTGACTGTGATGGGTAGTCAAAGCTGAACTATCAGTCTGGGTTTGTCAGGGGCCCATTCACTGGGTCTTTCAGGGGCCCATTCTCTGGGTCCATCAGGAGTCCATTCATTGGGTCAATCAGGGGACCATTCATTGGATCTATCAGGGGCTCATTCTCTGGGTCTATCCGGGGCTCATTCTCAGGGTCTATCAGGGGCCTATTCTCTGGGTTTATCAGGGGCCTATTCTCCGGGTCTATCAGGGGTCCATTCATTGGGTCCATCAGGGGCTCATTCTCTGAGTCTATCAGGAGTCCATTCATTGGGTCCATTAGGGGCTCATTCTTTGGGTCTATCAGGGGTCCATTCATTGGGTTTATCAGGGGTCCATTCATTGGGTCTATCAGGGGTTCATTCTCTGGGTCCATCAGGGGCTCATTCTCTGAGTCTATCAGGGGTGCATTCATTGGGTCCATCAGGGGCCCATTCTCTGGATCTATCAGGGGCCTATTCTCTGGGTCAATCAGGAGTCAACTCAGTGGGTCCATCAGGGGCTCATTCTCTGAGTCTATCAGGGGTCCATTCATTGGGTCCATTAGGGGCTCATTCTTTGGGTCTATCAGGGGTCCATTCATTGGGTCTATCAGGGGTCCATTCATTGGGTCTATCAGGGGTCCATTCATTGGGTCCATTAGGGGCTCATTCTTTGGGTCTATCAGGGGTCCATTCATTGGGTCTATCAGGGGCCAATTTTCTGGGTCTATCAGGGGTCCATTCATTGGGTCTATCAGGGGTTCATTCTCTGGGTCCATCAGGGGGCTCATTCTCTGAGTCTATCAGGGGTCCATTCAAGGGACCATTCTCCGGGGCCCATTCTCTTTGTCTATCAGGGGCCTATTCTCTGGGTCAATCAGGGGTCAACTCAGTGGGTCCATCAGGGGCCCATTCTCTGGTCAAGGGACCATTCTCGGGGTATTTCAGGGCCCATCCTCTGGGCCCAGACAATTCTGTGGGAAGGCCTGCCTCCTTCTTGTTACATTCTTAATCCACCATAAACTATAGTAACTCACCGATAGTAACCTAGTTATCTTTAATTTAGTTAGTTGTCTTTAATACTGTTAGTTAAACATCATAAATAAGAATTATAAATTTCTGACATTATGTTGCCTTTTCCTAATATACTGAACGTATACAATACTGTTAGACTATCCAAAAACAAAGGGACAAACCAAACCTTGACCTCTGTGAACTGATAGTCCTAAAGATCACCATCTTTTCTCAGCATGTTTTTCTGTATTTCCATTTTGGACCAACTAACATCATTATTTCTTATAAACGTTTAGTCTTAGATTTATTCAAACTAACTCAGACATATTTTGCATTTCAGTTTAAGTCCCTTCCATTTTATTTTAATTAATTCATCAGCATTTATTTTAATTAATTCATCAGCATTTAATGTTCATGTAAAATCATTCATTTGCACACTTAAAACTTTTTAAAGTTTCTCTCATGTTTCTGGGATTAAAAAAAGAAAAAGGTAGACGATTCTCACCAGAGGGATCCAGTGGGGAAAAGGCAATCTGTTATCTAATACTCTAATTAACTGAATGACCTTATGTATTTTCCACTTCTTCATACTGTTAGAGAGGGCTGTATCTCCCCCTCCCTTCCTCGCTCCTCACCCATGCTCTGTTTTGTGGGCACTCGGAGGTCAGCATTGACGCAGCACTGCTCCATAAACCACTGGAACCACTTACTGTGCGTGCGTTCTATTGTTTCATGATGTGAAATGGAGCAGCAAGTTGGACCAACACTGGCTGAGGTATTGTGGGAACCAACCTGGAGTGTTTGGATCATGACGTCAGATTAAATGGCTCTGTGTGTTGGCCTGTTGGAGCTTTGGCTGTGCGTGTTTGAGTTGGAGCGAGTGCTGATCACAATGATTAACACACAAAGGAAATTCCCACCACGTCTGTGAACATTTCAACCGTTTTATCCCTGCAGAAATAAATCAGAAACAAAATTCTCTGCCTAAGGTCCCCTACTCTTCAGTGGAGTTCTGAGGAGCTAAACACTTTCTGAAATGTATGTAATTTTGCACGTATGTTGAGCCTTCTGGCATATTTTTGGGTCTCCAACACATCCATCCTACACTACCTCAAAAGTGCCCCCTTACAGTTCTAAAGTTTCCTCCTTTAACTTTGTAATAGATTGATGGAATTTTATGAGCAGATGCAGCTTAGGAAGAGCTGTGAAAACATGGTGGGATCATGTTTGTAACTCTAACAGAAAATCAACTCTTGTCAATGAATTAGCCAAAACAGGGTCATTTGGGGCCATTTCCAGGGGTCATTATTTTTCAAACTCCTCCTTGAATGTTTATCTGATCATCTTGCATTGTGGTATACTGCTAGAGTAGAGGTTTATCATGAACCTTTATTCAGGACTTTATCATCATTCCAAGGGCATGGCTGTGATGAGCCCTCATATTTGCAGAATTTTGAAGAAACATAAAGTTGATTATAAGTCTACAGTGCATGGTCTAACCTCATTTGAAGTTCCTTTGTTTATGGAGGGTCTATGCCTGAACATGTTCATATGGTTATATGTATCATAGGTCATAGCGCCTCCTAGTGGTGAGAAGAAATGTCAAGGTGTAACAGTTTCAGCCGCTTTAAGAAGGTTTTTTCAGAATATCCATGTCAAATTTGTGACAAAAGAAGCTGATTCAGCTCTGTGAGTCTCTGAATCTTTCGTTATACAGCGTGGCCTCACTATTTTAAGCAATATTGTATCTGAGAGAAAACAATATCCTTGATCATGGTTTTTCTGTAACACTCACAGTTTAACAGTGCAATGCATTAAGAAATAAGCAGGATTGCATGTGCAAATTGACTCACTGACATCCAGTGATCCACGGTTTATGTCAATCTGACATTCCAGTTAAATCTTTCACATATCCGTGACATTGGATTTATTTCACATCCATGTGGGCAACAGCTGCGGTGTTTGGGGACGGCAGAACCCTACACAATAAAACCCAGAGGGTGATTGGACGAACATTCTGTCAGTCAGAGCCACAAAACATATGACATAGCAGGCTAGCTCTGTTGCTAAAGGAGTAAACTCCATAACATAAGCTCAGCAGTCAGCTGTTGTCATGTCAGTCCAGGATTGTTCACTATCAGTGGAGCCAGTTGGTAAATTAAAATTTGTCTTTAGCCGGTCAGAAGAAGAGCAAAAACTTCTTTTACACCAAGAAAATCTTTCAGTGGGTGGTTCTGTGTTCTCTAATAAAGTCCAGTTCTGATCACACTGCTTCTACAGCTGCATCCATGCCAGTCTCTTCACTAGCTACCATTGTTTACAGGGTTGGAGTCATTTCAACAAAACCTCACCTGTAGATGCTGCTTCTTTCTCCTCCAATGATGCCTGATGATAGACATGGACTTGGGGTAATCCATCAGCCTTGCAGGGTTAGAAGTGACCCAGTATAGATAAGCAAACAAACTAAGACTAGATTAATTTCCTGTCTGTTGGACTATTTCTGTTGTGAAGCTGTTTCTGCTTCCTGTTAATGCAAAGTGTTTTCATTATGATAAGTGTTAGACTTCCCAGGAAAAAACAGCAGCAGTGGACATAAAGAGACAAAAACAGAACATTTTTAATGTGTTCACTTTGGAGCTTAAACTCATTGTGAGTTAAGCCTCACAGCTCTTGTTAAAATGCTTGTGAAAAGGTTAAGGACACGTCTAAATATTGCTCAAAACCCCTCAGAGTTTTATCCAGCAAACATGAAAAACATGTAGAGAAGTTGGACCAAAAAAGAGCTGAACTGGACTGAAATGTTTAACTTTGAACAGGGAAGAAATGTCAACAGAATGTCCCTAACTCTTGTTTTTGGTGATTTTTCCTCATTGTTTAATCCTGTAGAGCTCACTGAGATAAATATAGTCCAACCAGGCCTCTGTGTTTTTTTCCACTTCCTCTCCCAAGTGCTGAAAAATGACTGAATGCATCTTTAACTTCTTTCAGCGAGGTCAGTCAGTATGAAAATATCCACCGTGGGACTGTTTGCTGTGTCAGCACTCAGAACATGAATAGAAGCAGTGAGCCTGAAGGAACAGACTACACCTTATACCAACACCAGGTGTGTTTTCAGCCCGCCGTCAACTGAACGTCAACGTGGAGCGAGGGTGGGGTGGGGGGCGGAGGGGGATAAGGAGGTGTAATAACAGTAAATCTATAAAAACATTTTCTCTTCCCTCTCATGGAAAGTGCAGCTGAGAAAACACGGCTGGAAATTAGCAGGCAGGAACTACTGGAAGCCTACGCACACACCCAACACGCGCTAACGCACACGCTAACACACATGCTAACGCACACGCAGGCCGCCTTGAATGCTGCTGCTGCTCTGAACAAACATTACTCCATCAGGGAGATCTGAGTCCTGAGGACTCATTTTTACCTTTTCTTCTTCTTTAGTTTTATAGAAGTATCCAAAATTTAGATCTAACCCTGCTGATTTTACATCAGTGACTTTAAAACTCAAACAGTGAGCTGAGTGAATGTGCTCAACATATTAAAAACAAAGTTTCAAAAAAGTTGGGATGCTGTGTAAAATGTAAATTAAAAACAGAAGTCAGTGACTGTCAAATCTTAAAAACCCATATTTTATTCACAATAGAACATAAACAGCATATCAGATGTTGAAACTGAGACATTTTACCATTTCATGAAATCTTATTTAGAATTTGATAGCAGCAACACATCCAAAAAAAAGTCAACGAATCTCAACAAAAGGCTGGAAAAGTAAGTGGTGCTAATGAAAAACAGATGAAGGAGCATTTTGACACTAATTGGGCTAATTTTTAACAGGTCAACAACATGACCAGGTATAAAAGGACGATTTTAGAGAGGCAGAGTCTCTCAGAAGTAAAGATGGGCAGAGGTTTACCAATCTGTGAAAAACTAAGTCTAAAAATTGTGGAACAATTAGAAAAAAATGGTCCTCAATGTAAAATTGCAAATATGTTAAATATCTACACCACCACCACTACAGTTCATGGTATCATCAAAAAATACTGAGAATCCAAAGAAATCTCTGTGAGTAAGGACAAAGCCAATGGATGCTTGTGAAATGCCAACTGCATTAAAAACAGGCATGATTCTGTCCTGGAAATCACTGCGTGGGCTCAGGAACACTTCCAGAAATCATTGTCTGTCAACACAGTTGGCCGTGCCATTACAATTACTTTGGTCAGAGGAATCAAAATATTATATTATGTTTGGAAGCCACAGATGCTGTGTCCTGTGGACTAAAGAGGAGAGGGACCGTCCAGCTTGTTATCCTGGCACACTAAAGCCTGCATCTCTGATGGTGTGAGGTTGCATTAGTGTCTATGGTGTGGGCAGCTGACACATCTGGAAAGGAGCTATCAATGCTGAAAAGTGGATGTCCCTACTTTTTCAAGATGTGTTACTGCCATCAAATTCAAAACAAGCTATAATTTTTCAGTAAATGGTAAAATGTCTCATTTTCAACATCTGATACGTTGTTTATATTGTGACTCAAATATGAGTTTATGAGATTTGGCAATCATTGACTTCTGTTTTTATTCACATTTTACATATTGGCCCAACTTTTTTTGGAACTGGGGTTGTAAATTCCTGGGCTATGCCAAGTAGAAAATCTGTCTTTTAATCAACATTTTGTCTGACATAGAATTTGAGGGTGATATTGGTTTATTTCTACTGAAACACTGTTTTCTTTGGAGACAAGAGAAAAATGTGCTCAAGTAACATTTTTGTCATTAATTGATTACTAATCTGTAGATCTGGGCTACGCCCTCCTCTCCGGTGCTGTTGGACTCACTGTGCCATGCTACATCCTGATTTTTTTCTGGGTTTTCTCACACATCATCTGCGTGAGGAGGTTGGTTGGCCTTCATTAACACAAGGATCTCATCTTTCTTTGTGAGGACAATCTACATTTATCCTCTTCTTCCGTTCTTTCCAGACTCCTTAAACTGTTTGTAGCTCTAACCTTCATTTTCATCAATTCATCATGTCCGAAATTCCTTTAATGTGCTCTGTCTTTGGTAAAAGATCTTTTATAGTTCTGCTCCATCATCTTGGTCTAAACTACTCCCTAATTTGGAGTGTTTTAGTTTGGAAGATTTGAAAAAACCAGAATCAGTAAATGATTTGCTCTGACACAAGGTAGGTTGAAGCAGTAGTACTCCACGGGTGAGTGAAGACTCAAACTTTCACTTAAACTGCATGAGGATGTACTGACCATGTTAATTTATCATAACTATTAATATTATGATGAACATTTTAAATGTTGCCCTCCATCCAGTTTGGGACTGCAGGAGGCTGATCCAAGCAGTTTTTGGTGATAGGTGGCTGTAGGTGTGAATGTGAGTGTTCCTGGTTGTCTGTCTCTATATGTCAGCCCTGCAATTGACTGCCGACCAGTCCAGGGTGTACCCCGCCTCTCGCCCAATGACAGCTGGGATAGGCTCCAGGCCTCCGTGAAAACCAACGGAATAAGCGGTATAGAAAATGGACAGATGGATGTATAAGGTGGGGTTACACCCTAAACTGGTCACCAGTCAATCACAGAGCATCTACGAAAAAACTTTTAATCCAATTCAATTCCAGTTTGTTCCTGTTTCTTTTACCACAAATGCAGTGGAAACCTTTGGTCAAAATAGGATCTGTGACAGTTAAAAGACATATTTTCCCACTATAACACTTATAGTGCCTGATGTATGAGTTAAAATCATTAATACATTGGACATATGTTGTCCTGAATGTCCTGCTGACCAAACATATATAAACTCTCTTATAGGTAATGCTGAATTATGTCAAATTAGGATGTTATAATAATAATAATAAAAAAGCCACACATCAAACTTCAACGTTGTTATCTTAATTCTTGTTTAATGGTTCAACTGCAGTGAAGAGTCCAGATATCAGATATGAGAGTTAGTTCAAGAATATTGATTGTTAGTGCGTTTACATGGACAGAGTTACAGTGATTATTAGAGAACAGTCGGTGATCAGAGGCTTTGTTCACAGAGAAATTCTACTTTCTGAGGCTGCAAAAATACAATAAAAAAGGATTATTGCTAGGACTATTTTACAAATCACATCCAGACATGGGGAATGGTTAGGAGCTAAGATTAGGATTATTAAAGGAGCGATGGCTGTTTCATTGGCTGCTTCAGTTTGTTTGTTTAAGACTGAAAAGTCTCTCAGGAAGAGGCGAGGATGTTTAATTCTTTACTCAAACTCACAGGATCAATCAGGAAAACAGGGAGGATGATCATTTTGTTGTTTGTCTTGTATGAAACTCAGCTCCACTGGAAAGCTTTCAAACCCCTCAACAACAGACTGCTCAGCTCTTCACACCTCAACTGCTGACTAGATTCTTTTAACTAACTCAGTCTTTTCAACTAAACAGCATTCTATAATGAGTATTTACTAAGAAGTAAATCACTGTTTCTGTTTCATGGGTGAATTTCACATACTGAGGGAGAAAAGATGATTAAAAGTGGCAATGCCTTCCTGCCTCATGTGAGCCGCATGCTTCCAAAATGCTTTTTGTGCAACTCGCAGCCACTTGTGCAGCAAATCTGGAATGTGTCGCCAATTTAAAATAGCTTTTCTCCTACCAAGCTTAGCGTTAGTTCATGCAGGACACAGAACTCATATGCCAAGCCATGATCAGCTGACAGCCAGCTGATCTCAGTTCTCACCTCCCAGCTCCACAGCCAATCACAGTTCTTTCTCTCAACATAGCGGTCAATTTAGATGTGAATTCCTTTTCACAATCCCTGCTTGCATTAATGCTGATGCACCATACTGCTGCAGCTGGTAAAGTTTCACCTCCTCCACTCCAGCCTCTTCCTTTATAGTATAAAGCTTGTTGCACCCTCATTTAGATTCATGCTACTATGGATTAATTGCTTTTTAACTAGTGATGTATTCAATATGAATTGTCATGAATGTATCTATCTATATGAGAGTTTCTAGTTAAGCACTCCCTACCTCTACTAAATGTCTAGCAAGAGTGTTCCTGACTGGAATGATCACAATAGTTTACTCATTAATAAATACAAATGATCGAATGCAGTTTCCTCTAAAGACTCCTGAATTTAAAAAAATAAGTAAGCGGCGAGCAGTCTGTTGGTTTGGATGATTTGTGTGGGGCCACACGGTCAAAGTACACAACACCTGGTTGGTGAAACTTCCTAATTGGTTTACATCCTTCTCTCCACTGGAGGCAGCCTGATCTGGAATCATAAATATCAAACATTTTCTTTTTTTGTATCCAGATCAGAAAGACTACGACCGGATTGGGAGCAGTAAAATATTCATATTGACACCAATCACTTGCAAATTATTTGGACATATAATCAGCTTTGGTGAGCCTTAAATTAGGCTACATCTCCTAGATCAATGAGTGATAAATCAGGTCCAAAATTGTGGGCCTCTTACACTCAAAGACATTGCTGTTATAAAAACGCATATATATGAAAATGACTAGAACAGATGATTTCATTTCCAAACACGTTTTTAAGGGCGCTGGTTCAGCTCAGTTGGTAGAACAAGCACCCATATACAGATGCTCCAATCCTTGATGCACTGGTTTTAGGATCAGTTCCCAGCCCTGAGCTGTGGTGCATGTCTCTCCACATTCCTGTCTCTTTTTAGCCGTCCATCACAACAAAAGTAAAAAGCCAAAAAATACAATGTCTAAAAACATTCTTCTTACCCCTTCTTACCCCATTTATGTATTGTATTATGCATTTATCATTGCTGCAGATTTAAAATAAACCAGTGCATCACAAAGCTGGGTTTATTCTATACAGTCCACACTACAGTCCTGTTTCTTTTCTTTTTGTAAGGATTCATATTCTGATCAGTTTTGCTCTAGGGTTGAACAGAACACAACTAATGTATGTACTTTAAGTATGAAAAATGAAAATATCTGCCGTTTAAAGGCATTTTAAATAGTTTCCTTGTAATAATTATGAAAGTGAAAAATGATCTTCTTTCACTAAATCTCTACCTGATGCAGTTTAGATGCTACCTTATCCTAAAGCTTGTTCAAAACAAAGAAGTGTGTTAATTGTTGGCGAAAATCTTGGGTTTTTAATTCTTTTAATGCTGTCTGTGACTTTTGCTTCACTTATAAATGTTGGCAAAAAGCATAAAAAGTTATCATCATAAAACTTTTTTATTGTAGCCCCTCTTATGAAGGGAAATGTGACTGTCCTCAACCTTTTTAAGTCATTGCATACATTAACCAAACATGCAGTGTGTCCTAAAATTCATTTTCAACATCAACCTTTGCTCTTGAACTTGCAGAAACATGACTGATTACAGCTGATGATAGTTAGAAGATATATGTAAAAAAACAAGCCTACTAGTGTTATATTGTACTAATAACTGCTGTTTTTAAGCTGAAGGTCTGAGATGTACTCACTTATAAAAATGCATAAACGTGTGCACACAACAGCTGCCCAGCATCCCGTGTCTGTTTGGAGCATCAGCTCCAAAAATGAACGCTGCATAGTCACGATGCAGATGATCATGACCAGTAGGGGGCAGCATAAATGCAGAGAGACTGGGGCATTCAGACACCAGAAGATAATCCTTTATGTTTTATGTGGATGCACCTCAAAGCAGTTACATATCTGATTGCTCCGATTGATACAGTGGTGGTCTGGGTTTTAACCTGGACAGGACTGGTTGTGTAGTGGAAACGTATACTGGCGCATATTACCCATCAGCTGATGTGATTTGCTGTATTCTGCCAGTGAACAAAAGCATGGCTTCGTTTTTGTGGAAGACTATACACCCTTTGAGAAGTAGCTGCAATATATAAGTTATACCTTAAATATTAATGGAACTTACAGTCTCCAAAAAGAACCACATTCCCATCACTCTGAGTGAGGCTGGATGGACATATATAAAGCCTTTCCTCCTGTTTACCAACAGAATATAGCTGACAACATCAGCTGACAGGGTGGTCTTTAATGCTTGCTAATACATGTGTCTGCACAAAAGAAACCTCAGACCTCTGTCAGTCTGCAGTCTGGACTGTTTCAGTACCCTTTGAGATGCATCCACACAAAGCATTGAGGTTTCCCACATGCATGCCCAAATCAGATTTCTATCTCATCCAATGCATATTCTATCAAACCTTGCAAAGCAGATGGATACGCCTGTCTCCTTGTTTCTCACTGGGGAATCCATCTTGCAAAGCTCCCGTCTGAACCGTTTGGGCCCAGTTAGAAAGTGACAGGAAAAGTCAGGGACGAGGAGTTTATTCCTCGGTAGCTGTGCACGCGCACTTCCGTCGCGGCGACGACGCCACATGTTTTGTTGCTCTGATTGGCCCGTAAAGATGTGACAGACAGAATGTTCATCCAATCATCCTCTGAGTTTTTTTCAAAGGCTCTGCCTTCTCTCAAACACTGTATATCGAAGGTTTACCAGATGGATGTGTTTCACACATCCATCTGGCGTGTCAGGTTAGATTCTATCAGGGTCAGTGTGATTGTAAAGTGTAAACACATACTGAAGCGCAGTCAACTCGGTATCCAGTTATCCAAGCTTATAAACCCAATCTGCTCTCATCCACATGTGAACAATGCCTCATAGTGACTGCAGAGCGACAAACATATCTATCAGAATACTTGGGGCAGATCAGATGTGTTCATGATGCAGCTGGTTGTGCAAAAGTAAGGTTACAAAGTGAGAATATCTCAGGCCTTAGCTAAGTCAACAAAGACGTCTGAAAGCTAATGTCAACATAAAGTCTAGATGTGCCACTGCAAAATAATAAAACCTGCAATAAAATACGTTTTAAAAAGTAAAATCTAGTCCAGTATTCCTCTGTCTTCAACAATAGCCCCGATGATAAATGGATCATGTAGTTAACATCAGAAACTGATCAAACTCATTGATTTGCGTTGCTCTTATTGCTCCAGTTGCAGTTTCTCTTATTGCTCTTCTTGCTGCTTTAACAGAGAATCACTTCCCTTTATAGCACAGCTCTGTGGGTGAAGGCCATGCTTACAGATCCTTCATTGTCCTTCATGATCAAGTCAAAATGTCCTTCATCATCCAGGATTATTGCAGGCTGGGACCGCCAACATGGCCGCAACGGAATGGTTTGTTCCGTGTGGAGTAGATACGGTACGGCTGTGTTTCTAACTGCAGCTCTGACGCTCCATCACCTCGAGTGCTTTAGGTGAACAAACACATATCACACACACATCACACACATACACACACTCTAAACGCACACTATATAATGTTTGTGCAAAGAATATAAAAGACAAAAATCAGACTCCAGTCGGTCTGAATGATGAAGAGATGAACTACATTCAGCTACAACATCCTGTCATAGTGCAATATCTACAAACACACACACAGCCATGCACACACACTTCAACACACACTAACGCACACACAGTCAGGTCTTAGTGGCGATTCCGGCGCTGAGCTCCTCGTCCTTTCCCCTGCAGGATCTGATCCCATCTCTGCAAAAAGAACACAGAGAAACACAGTTAGGCTGACAGGCAATGGCCCAATTTATACCTCACATTAAAAACCATGTTGAGCATTAGGAAGGAAGGTTGCCTTCTTACTTTTTCTGAGCCAAACAGGGGGACAATATTAAATCAGGAGTTCTGCCATGCAGGTATGATGTGTGGATGCAGTGTACAAGTGAGAAATATGTATTTGACCTGAAGTTTAACTAAAACAATGTCAGTTTTATGTAAATAAAACTATTTTTATTATCCCATTTAAGACCTCTACACTGATTCTTTTTTTTTTTTTTTTTT
This sequence comes from Cheilinus undulatus, assembly GCF_018320785.1. Lineage (NCBI taxonomy): Eukaryota > Metazoa > Chordata > Actinopteri > Labriformes > Labridae > Cheilinus > Cheilinus undulatus. The sequence goes on from NC_054879.1 coordinate 21,786,681, forward strand.
TGCTGTTTTTTGGTGTCACTGATGCCACAAAAGTACACTGATATCGCTCTTACATTTGTTACTGTTGCCTTTTTGTGCATTTATTATGCAGTATGCTGTGTTCAGTCATGCTAACCTCTGAAGTCTTTTATAATCCAAGAGAGCAGACAGTGCTGCTGTGTCTCTCCTGGACCTTTTGTCTCAAAAAGCTTGTAAAACATGAATCCTGTGGTGCTCAGTCAAGCTCTAAACATCCTTTTCTTGAGGACAACATGGGATTCAAGAATATGTCTATTTAAAAGAGTTATGGGACTATAAAGATAAAAGAAAAAACTAATCGGAAATTAAAACTCACAAATTTTTACATATTAAACACAGTAAATAATACTGACTTAGGGTTTCTTTGCACAAACGTATTCACCCATCTTTTTGGGAATAAAGAAATAAAAAATAGTCATCCTGTGACAAAAGTCTTCAAAAATATTTAGATTTTTACAAAAAAAAGTCCTTGCTTTCTGACATTTTAATAATTATTTAAAGCAGTCCCTGTCTGCAGTGACCGTGAGGGACACGTCACAGCCTCTCTGTGTGTATTTATCTCCATTATAAGCAATTCAGGCTCTGTCCTTCACGTTCTAAGTCCGTGCACATGTGCTGTTCGGCAAAGTATGACACAGTGATGGAGACTGCTGGCGTTGTTGGATATGACAACGCCTGTCTCAGAGGCTGAACCCATGTTTGCTTCCAATTCCTGCTTATGGCAGTATTAACCTTATTTCAATGGATTCAGTGCCTTTGATACAGTAGGTAGCCTCTAGCTGATGTGTGTGAGATAGCTGTGATTGGATGACAGGTGTCATTTAATGGAAGTGATTAATGCATGATTGGCTACAGACTGCATCAGATGATCTGATGTAGGAGCAGTTAAAACTAGTGACATCAAGCTCTACAAAGATCTGAATCGTGGACTCTGTGAACTCTGTAATGCTTATACATTTATTAGCTTGTCTAGCCTTTAAAAGCATTTTTATGAAAAATGAGGGAGAAAAGCGGTTAAAGAGGCATAGCTAGGCTTTTTGCTTGTGCCTCTTTAACAGTTTTTCTCCCTCATGTTTTTATAGTCATGCTTTAATTGAAGAATGTTATACTCCATTTGGTAAATCGACCTTAGTGGGTGCAGACTGGAAATGAAAATTTCAAGACAGGGGTTTCACAGAAGTCATGTGACGACATGGCCAGAGGAAAATGACTGAGATGATGTATGGGCTGTTTAGACTGGTACTGAATGATGCACTTAACTCCAGTCAAACTTGCACTGAATTCATACAAACAGCAGCAGAAAACATAGTTCAGTATGAATCAGAATCAACTTTTAGAGCATGCACCTGTGCTACTGCAGGTGTGTTTACTCAGAAAATAACAGGAAAGGCCACTCTGGAACCATCAACATGTTATTTTTTTGTTTCTGCCAAGAAATCTGCGGTCTGTCTGTGAGTGTGAGCGTCTGAATTCACCTTGACCTTCCTGCCCAATTTCTCCTTCCACCTCTGAGCAATAGAGCCATCAATCAGCAGCAACCTGCAACCACAAACACAGAGGAAGGTTTATACTCCATCAACCACAGAGGAGGAGAAATTAAGTCTGTAAAGAGTCAGGGAAATAGGTAATAGCACTTAATCACAAGGTAAAAACACTATTTATCATGGCAACTGGTGAAGCTTCTCGTAAACTTAAGGAGGAGGTAATGAGATACAGAAGACAGAAGTTAGGATGGTCAAAGAGAAATTAAGACAGGTAAAGAGATTTAAACCAGTTGAACACATGTTTCTAACTTTAAACACTACCCCTGGATTTCCAGTGCCCACTCCCTCTTCAAACAGAGGTACTTGTGTAGTGGTGAAATCTGCTGCTGTAAAATGTGATGACCCTTCAAGTTCGTGAGTACTGGACTTTTCTACTACGGGAAATTCTTGAAATGCTTGTATGAAATAACGGTAAACTTCTTGAGCCAACATCTTCCGTCAGGTTTGATGTGCTGTGTGATGTGATGTTTGATGAGCTGAATGTGTATACGTTTGAATGGGCAGGTTTCCTGCAAATGCACTTTTAATCTGTTTTTATACTTGAACCCCTGAGAGCCCTGCACAAGAATTCCAATGTGTATGTACTTTTGTGTGTGCACGAATGGCAAATAAATTTCTTGAATCTTGAATCTTAAATCATGCCGATGATTTGCATGGCATTTCCCATAGCACTCAGTTTGGAGTGAGTCTCTGGAAAATGTCCAATTAATGGTCCATCTACAGTGCTGTGAAAAAATATCGTCTCCCTTCTTTATTATTGCATATTTGTCACATATTTGTAAATATTTTATTTGTGATAACTGCCAGTGAGTCTATCACATCACTGTGGAGGAATTTTGGCCCACTCTTCTTTGCAGAATTGTTTAAATTCAGCCACACTGGAGGGTTTTCTAGCATGAATGGCCTGTTTAAGGTAATGCCACAGCATCTCAATCAGATATAAGTTCAGACTTTGACTAGGCTACTCCAAAAACTTCATTTAGTTTTAGTCCATTCAGAGGTGGACTTGCTGGTGTTTGGGATCATTGTCCTGCTCCATAACCCAAGTGTGCCTGCGCTTGTTGAGTGTTAAATGTCCTTTGTTGGCAAACTTTTGAAGAGTGGATGGAACTGGTGAGGAGTGCAAGTTTCTCTTGCTCCTTCCAAAAGTTGCCAACTATGGCCTACTATTAGTTAAATATGTAGGGAAAAAGGCCCCAACATCCTCAGCCTCACAAACATTCTGTACATTGCCTTTGATGGTGATGTCATCAAAGCTTTCAAAATGTCCCATCCATACCCTTGTGGATCTTTAGATGTTGTTCTGGGTTCTTTTGGGACCTCCTGGATGAGCCGTCAATGTGCTCTTGGAGTCACTTTGGTTGGTCGACCACTCCTGAGAAGGTTCACTACCCATCACAGTTTTCTCCATTTGTGGATAATGGCTCTCAGCGTGGTTGGCCGGAGTCCCAAAGCCTAAGAAATGTCTGTGTAACCCTTTCCAGACGTCAGTGACTTTGTTTCTCATCTGTTCTTGAAAATATTGAGATGTCAGCATGATGCGTTGCTTTTTGAGATGTTTTAACCTACGTCACTTTGTCAGACAGGTTCTATGTAAGGGATTTCTGGGTTCAATGACTTTTCACATAAGGCCAGGTAGGTTTGGATGGCTTTTTCCCCTTAATAAATGAAATATTCTTTTTAAAACTGACTTTTGTCTGTACTCAAGTTACCTTTGTCTAATATTAAAATTATTTGATGAACTGAAACATTTCAGACAAATATGCAAAAAATAAGAATTATAGAAAGGGAACAGTACTTGTTCACAGCCCTGTAGCCCTAGCACATCTCCCTACCCTCAATTCAACAAGAATATGGACTCCCTCAACCCGCACGTGAACATGCAGAAATGGTGGTGGGCACAGTGGGAGGGGTAGGACTGTGTTGGGAGTGGGCCTTTAAAAGTCTTTCAGCTGTTATAGCTGCTGTAGAACATATGCCTCTGACCATAGTAATATGTGGAACAGTGACAACAGATTCTTATGGGATGTGATTTGAAAGTTCTGGTTCCTCAGAGTGTTTCTTACCGGGATGTCTCCTCATTCTCGTAGCCCATGATGAGGTACTCCTCCCCGGGGGACAGAGGAGGACACAGACAGGAGGAAGAGTAGTAGAGCGTCTGAGCCTCTTTGGGAATGTTGACCAGTGATGATTTCAGCACCTCCTTCACCTCCACCACCGCCGTGGGCTCCAGACCGCGGTTCCTGACCTCCCTGACCCTTGCTCTGATCACTGGAGGAGAGATTCATCAACAGAGAGAGACACTGGGGTTAAACATCCACTTAAAGCAACAAGGATCAGACACACGACAGGCTTTGTAAAGACCTAAAAAGTCATAAATCTGCAGATCTGGTCAACTTTTCACTCATGTGCTGCTATTTATTCTTCAAGACTTGTTTTTCGGGCTTTGTGCCTTTCTTCATAGAGGACAGGACAGCAAATGGTATCAGAAATCAAGGAGAGACAGGAGACTTGATACTAGTGGCCTGACTAAACCTTTTTGCTATATGTTTCAGAGATCCCATAAAGGGTCGCAGGGGGCTGGAGCCTATCCCAGCTATCATTAGGCGAGAAGCGGGGTACATCCTGGACAGGTTGCCAGTCAATCAAAGGGTTGACATATAGAGACAGACAACTAGGCATGCTCACACTCACAATCATGGGCAATTTGGAGTCACCAGTTAACCTAATGAGCATGTCTTTGATGGTGGGAGGAAGCTGGAGTACCCAGAGAGAATCCATGCATGCACAGAGAGAACATGCATTTTGTTATCAATTCATTAGCAATATAGCAGATTATTTTCTTTTCAAGGTCTCAAAAATGTCATATATGCACATATGCACCTTGAGGTAAAATCAGTTTTGAATGCAGTGTTGTAGTGGGCCTGCAGCAGTCAATACACTATTTTCATTCAGAGACTCATAGATAAATGGGCCGTCTTATAGACAGCTCCTGCATATTTAGTTTACCTAAATATCAGCTGTTTGTATTTGCACATCAACCACCAACCTCTGCAGCTTGACTTCAGGTAGTGAGGATCACATGCAGCCCCCCACTTCACTCCCTATGGCCCGCAAGTCACTTTCAAATTTAAGAGACTAGAACCAATGTGGCCCTCTTGGAAACCAAGGTCCCATCCCTGATCTAGGTGGTGCAAAAGTTTTCCTTAATGTGATGGCTATATCCATCCAGGATGCCCAACAAAAACAGGAAACTCAGACTGATTGCAGTTTAAAAGCATATTTGGATGTTCTTGCCCCCTAAAGCTCCCTGAATGTGGTTTTTATAATGAGCCTGCAGACTGCAGAGACAGAGGAGAGAATAATAAAAGGCCTGCGGTTAAATCATACAGACCACCTTGTTGTTCTCTCCATCGTGCCACCGTGCCTCACTAAATTAAATGTGAATATTTTCTAAGTGAGCTCTTGTTTTTATGATGACTGGAAAGAATCTGAAATCTTCTCCAAATGGATTCTGTGGCCAGCGGCATCAGCGAGCTCAAGAAGTCCTCATGGAAATCTCTGCTGGATTGGCCAAATCATGCCTGTGTGCAGAAATCATCTGGAAAAGCCTTTTTAGCATTAGCGTGTCTGATTTAATCTAAGTAAGCTAAACGCCTCCGAACCAGAATCTTTCCACAGCAGAAAGAGCTCAGAGAGAAAGAATCTGCTGCTGAGTGGAGTGATATTAAAAAGATTCTCATTGAGCAGCACAGTAAAGCCTCCAAACAAGTCAAATAAGGAGCATTTAGATGTGTTCAGGAGATCTGCAGTGATGTTATCTCACGTGTACATGCAGACTGATGGTTCTTAACAGGATCAGAACTAAAAAAAAACACTTGATTCAGCTCTCCAAGGACTTTAGACCGAATTGCCAGGGGGGGATGGAGGGGATTTCCCCCCTTCTGGTTCTGAACCACCCCCCCATGATAAATTTTCATCCCCGGGGGGGATACGTTTCATCCCTGCCTGTGCTCCGACTGAATGCTGGGCCATGGGCACTGTTACGCACCGCTGGTGCACCAACATTTTCCCATTGCAGCGCAGTGGCATGGGCATAGTTTGCACGTAAAATTATACATAGTAACTTATTACAGCTGTCCCCGCTTGGTACAGCTTGCCTCTTGTAAGCCCAATGAGTAGCTGACAGACATGTCAATCAATCAGCACTTACAGCCTCATCCAATCCCCATTTCCCGACTCTACTCTCACGAGCCAGTGACAGCCCAGTTTACTGACTCAAACTTACAGGTAGTTTGTTTACAAAGTTAGCTAAAACAGCAGCATGTCCAAATGACCAAAATTTTCTACATGCGAGCACAAAAAGGACATTACTAAAGCAGGAAGGACTTCTGAAGCGAAGAGAGACGTTTCTCAGATTTATTTTTACAGTGAATGTTTGTGGGAATCCTGATGGCTCAAACCCTGCAGCTGCAGGTGCTAACTAGTGATCGGGCAGGTGCTGCTATCAAACACGTCATGATCACGGACTGATAGACCATCAATCTCTTCCAAAATTCAGCGAGAAGAAACATCACCAGATCAGTAGCAAGATCATGCCCTGTTCTAAAGAGCGCAAATTTTCACCTTTTAGGCTGATTCAGAAATCACCATCAGTTTAATTGGGCTGGAGAGACTAACGGACTTCCTACGAGCTGTACAGAGGACTAAGTGGCTCAAAATACTGAAAAGATGCTCCGTGAGGGCGTGTAAGCTGGCTGAGTAAACATCTAAATTAAACATATAAAATTAAGCTTCAAAATCATGAAAAATGAGGCAGTAAAGTCAGCTCCAGGATGGTGTGGGGGAGTATGTTGAATGAGCTGAAGCCTCGCCCACTCAGGAGAAATAAGATCCTCTCAGATTTAAAAAAAATGTTACAATCTGAATGGAGGAAAACACTCAGGCAATAAGCCTGCCTCTTGACTTTTTGTCGACCTTAGAAGAAGAGACAAAGTCATTTTTCTGGCTAAAATCTCTGTTATGACGTTTTAAATGATCCATAGGCCACTGTAGCTGATAGATTTGGCAATAAAGTCTCTGAATATTTTAGCAGTTTAAGAAAATGTCATAAATCTGATAGAAGGCTCTGTTGGCAACTTTCTTAAGAACAAATTTAAGAAACAAAGGAGGAAGACATTGGTGAATGAGGCCCAGTGTAGATTATGTGTAATCACGACATCCTAAAAGCAGGGTACAGCCATGAATGGAATGAATGAGAATGCAGCAAAGTTGGTACTTTAGTCCTGCAGACCTCCTAGTGTTCTCTATCCAGATAAAGGGAGACCAGAGTCTAGAGGAGTCTAGTTTAATGTGAGCCTCTGTACCTAGCTCCTGTTTGAGTACCAGTTTCCTTTCCTCCATTCTTCTTCCTTATTTAATCCACATTTAAAAAGCCAAACTGATACCAAACGAAGAGCAACTAGCTCTACTGAGCTGAGTCAAATGATCTGGATCTCTAAAAAGAGACACATTTCCCACCACAATGAGAGACTGGACGGACAAAAGCTGAGGAGACACCGGTAAGACCAGAGTTTAATGAGCTAAACCAGGACAGACATGGACTGGACCAAACAGGACCATTTAGTGGAAACAGACCATACAGGAGTGCTGGTGACATCGCTGGTCCAGGCTTTAAATGGAGGATTTTTATTTCTTGCCTGCTGCTGTTATTTATTTATTTTTTCTTTTATTTGAGTTTTTTTTTTTTAGTTTTTTAATGCTTGGTATAGTCATAAACAGCCTTAAACATGACCTTTTGGTAGAGCTTCTCTGTGCTGAAATCAGTTCTCTGCTGTGTGACATCATCTGCAAAGAACCATTCATCCATTTTCTCCTCAGTATATCAGGATACATGCCTATAATTAGGGATGCATGATATTCGATTTCTGCCGTTATATGCCGATATTTTAATACTCATTTTGGCCGATACGATATTTAATTACATTTTTTTTCCACTGTAAAAAAACACCAATTCCATTCTGTACTACAATTTCTTTTTTAATACTGGTAGTCTATTTTTTAAAGAAACAGACAAAACAGTAGATTTTTATCAGAAATGAAGTATGTATTGTTTTTTTCAAATACAGCCATACACTAATGAAAAACTTACAGTAATGTCTTTGGGTTACATGTGCATTACATGCTACACGTATTTTTAAAAGCACAGCCAAAATCATCTTTGAGGTCAATAAAAAGCAGCAAAATGAGCTGCTGACACTGAGCTCCACAGTGCAAAAAAGGAAGAGCCTATACATTTAGATTGATTCCCCTTGTTACTCAGACAGTTTGCAGGATGGCTCCCTGACGTACTCCTGACAAAGTGCTTTAAATAACAACAACAAAAAAGACAGATTCTTAAATGCAAAAAATCTAGCTATAGTTCATCCCTACCTATAATCACTGATCCTGAGGAGACTCACCGTAGTTGAAGTTGTTCCTCAGGTAGGTTCTCAGGGCCATTTTGACGTTCTTACATCTGCAGCGATCTACGGATAAAAAACAAACCAATGATAACGGTCTGAAGAAGGACAGGGAGAGACTTAGGTCAAGATACCATCATTTCATAGTCACACCATTTTATATCAGTATGAAAGAGAGAGAACAGTTTGATGTTTGCAAGCTGATATGAACCCTAATTTAGGGCAGCGGGACTGGCAGTGTCCATCTCCTTCACCAAGCTGACACTGTCATGTTTTTCTCACTGAGCATCTTTGGCATAAAAACAACCTTGGCTTCAGCTGTTTTTGCTGCTGCTGTCACAGCACTCTCTGAGGAAGAGGAAGAAAACCTCTGTTTTCAAAAACACCTGTCTTAGACAGCTGATGTCAACCGTCTACCTCTACTCCTGGCAAAGAGAGCAAGAGGAGTATTTCCCAGAAAATATTCCCCCTAACTCTCAGTCAGTTAAAGATCAAATGTCTGGTATAAAGAGCCTAAGGTGTAGCAGACAGGTGAGCAGACAGGTTACCTCCATTAGGTCCTCTGCAGTGAAGGTTGTTGGAGTCCATCGGAAAGTCTGGACTGGATTCTGTCAGAGGATCAGACCCAGAAGAAATCATCTCTTTAGAACTGCTTTATGGGTTGTTTGAATTCATTTAAACTAACACAAGCCACTTCAGGTTGAGAGAAGGTCAAAGGTCAGTCTCACCTGGGTTACACCTGGCTGGATCTTGGTAGTATGGATCTACAGAGAGTGAGAGGACAGTGTTGGTAAATGGACTTGAGCTTGTATAGTGCTCTTCTAGTCATCAGACTACTCAGAGCACTTGTACATCTCAAGTCCTACCTACCCATTCACAACCTTTCATGCCTTTTACTCGGCATTCACACTCTGATGACAGAGGTTGCCATGGAGAGTTGGCCATCAGTATTAGCTAATCCATTCAATCGCATCCATACCCATTTACACGCCACCAGTGAAGCAGTGGGAGCAAACTGGGGTCAAGTGGCTTGCCCAAGAACAAATCGACATGTGACTGCAGGAGTTTGGGATTGAACCCATGACCTTCCGATTGCAGGACAACCAACTTATCATGGTTACTCATGTTTAAGTTCGGTTCAGTAATAAAAAGCAAAGATGTGAATTCTCCTGTAAATTTATGTCTGAATACGGTCGTGGGAGGATGGATCCTTTTGACTTCCACTGTTCCTGCAGAGCTACACAAGGCTCATTCTTGTGGCTTTGGTCCAGTTTGTCCACGTTATCAGAAGGAGTTAAAGGAGGACGATTTGGAAATGCATTTTATCAAGATACTACACCTTCAACCTTCTGTGAATACATCTGTCGTAAGCTTGAAATATTGTTGATAAACAATGGAACATTGCATGATGCGCACAGTAAATCTGACTGGACTCAGGATACAAAATTAATTACATTAGATGAACTTCAGTGTTTTCCCATTTCATCCAATCAGCAACTCCTTTAAGGTTTTTGGCAAATTGATAATAACAGTGTCATTAAGAAGTACAAAGGTACACAAATTCAAACTGAACGGTGCAGACAAATATGCAGAAAATACCCAACATTTTTACAGAACTGCTTTCAAAATAACTCATTATTTTCCAAAAAAAATTGAAATTTTTCAGTTTTTGAAAATAAAAGGTACCTCTGCAAAGTGCAATACTGGCACTACTGTAAACTAAAAGGCTTTTGCAGGCCTGCAATAATGGCAGCCTTTGCTGCGGTTATGTAATTGCACAGTCAGACATCAGGATTGGGGTTAATTGTGCAGCATGACTTTGAGCCTGAAATTTTTAAAATTAACATGTATTAAGTTTTACATTTGTTTCTCTTACAGTACCAAAAATGCACCAAAGCGTGACCTTAAAACCAAGGTACATACCAAACTGGACAGTTTCTGTGCTGTTATATCCCAGGATCAATGTTTTTAACAAAGATGGTGTTTTTAGCAGTGTTAAATGATAAAAGAGATAACAGACTGCACCAGAAAGTCACTTCTTTTTTTTTAATTATAACTTGCAATGGTGATGTTTGACTTTGTTTTTTGAAAATCAACACTTTTTGCTCCCGAAGGTCAAAAACTTTGATTGGCCCTAAATGGATCAATCAGGCCAACTTTGGCTGCTTTAGGTCTTGGTTCTACCTAGAAGCCAGACTTTTGAGCAAAAACTTACAGCCTGTCGTCTAACTGAAAACCAGTGGAACAGGCCGAGCACTCCACCCTGACTGAACCTCAGCAAATCAACAAATCACAGTGAGGGAAAATCCCCAGACCCTGCTGGGCCAAGCCGGGCCGGGCTGCTTGTAGATCCGTGGGTGTACGGATATGGAGGTCAGGGGGATTGAGATGGTCCAGGGCCGGCCTAAAGAAGCAGAGGACAGTAAGGGTTTTATGGAGTGTAAAGTGAGTGGGCCGCCTGTATCAAGGAGCTCTTTGAGAAAGTCAGTGGGAGTGAAGTCGGAGGGGAAATGAGTCACGCTATCTGTCGGAGAGGGAGCAGAAACAAACTGCTGAGAGTCCAAACATGAGAAAAGACACCTTGAGAGCTCTGCCAATGGGGGAAACAGCTTCTTCATGGTTTATAAGAGAAGTGAGGAGCAGGAGCAGCCTTCATACTGACACTCAAAACAGTGGAAAATACAGGGAAGAAGTTGTTGATATCTGACATAAATACATCACAGCCTCAGTGCTTCCACCTGTTGGCTCTCTATGAGCTTATACTTTAATGTTCCTATCAATAGACATATCTGGAGTAGATGCCACAGCAGTTTTTCATGCAACATGGTGTTAGAAAAACAGCAGAAACAAGAGTCCAGCTGTCTTTAGCTTAAAAAAGCTGCATCATTACTATAAATAAAACAATAGCATTAATTCAAAGGATGAATGCAAAGATACCTGGTCCCTCTGCCTTGACGATGGCTTCAGGTGAGATGCAGACTCCACGGTCATACAGCGGCAGCTCGCTGCAGGCAAGGCTGTCAGGCCAGCTATGGTTATAACGTTTCATCACTGGCTCACAGCCGTGCTTGGCTCGCTCGCAAACTGCCTTACAGGGTTTGATTGGCTCGTGCTGGAAGTCGATGGTGCAAATAGGAGCGTACATTGCACAGAGGAAGAAGAGCAGGTCTGGACTGCAGCCGGTACCTGGAAGCACACAGACGATGGGTATCACTGTGACTGATCAGAGAATCCTCATTGCAAACATCATCATCATCACCATCACTTTCCTCATTATCACCATCATCACCATTTTCTTTTGAATCACTGTCATCATCATCATCACCATCATTTTCATCATCATTGCTTTCATCATAATCACCATCATCACCATTTTCACTATTATCACTGCCATCATCAACATCACCATCACTATCATCATCACCATCACTTTCATCATCATCATCATCATCACCATTTTCACTATTATCACTGCCATCATTATCATCACCATCATCACCACCATCATCATCATCACCATTTTCATCATCACATCACTTTCATCATTATCACCATCATTACAATTTTCACTATTATCACCGCCATCAACATCATCATTAACATCATAATCACCATCACTTTCATCATTATCATCATCATCACTATCACCATTTTCACTATTATCACTGCCATCAACATCATCATTAACATCATAATCACCATCACTTTCACCATTATCATCATCATCATCATTATCACCATTTTCACTATTATCACTGCCATCATCACCATCATTAACATTATCATCACCATCACTTTCAGCATTATCACCACCATCACCATTTTCACTATTATCACCGCCATCATCACCATCATTAACATCATTATCACCATCTCTTTCATCATTATCACCCATTATTACTTTCATCAACAACCATTATCATCACCATCTTCATCACCACCATCACCACCACCACCATCATCATCATCACCACATCAACATCATGACCAACATCATCACCACCACTATCACTTACATCAACACCATCAAAATCATCACTATCAACATCACTTATATTAACATCACCACCATTATCACTTACATCAACACCATGAACATCATCACAATGAACATCACTTATATTAACATCACCACCATTATCACTTACATCAACACCACGAACATCATCACTATCAACATCACTTATATTAACATCACCACCATCAACACTATCATTATTACACCATCATCACATTCATCACCATCATCATTATCACCACCACAATAACAATCATCATCATCATCATCACCACCACCACTATCACTTTCATCACCACCATCACTATTACCACCAATATCACTTTCATCAACACTATCATCATTATCACCATCTCCATCGCAGCCATTGCCATCACCACCATCATCATCATCACCACCATCAACATCACCGCATCATCATCTTCACGGCCATCCTAATCATCATCACCATTAACACTATCATCATCACCACTTTAACATCGCTTTCATCAACACCATCATCATCATCACTACCAATGACACGATTATCATCACCATTGTTATCATCATCAACACCCTCCTCTTCATCATCATCATAATTGACTTCATCATCACTGTCATCATAAACCATCATTATCATTAATATTTTCAGCACCATCATCATCGACACCATCATCATCTTCCCGACTATCTGCATCAGCATCCTATCATCAGCATCAACATAATCCTCACCACCAGCATCATCCCCTTCGTCTTCATCAAGACATCATCAGTTTCACCATAACCATTTCTGTCATCATGAAATAATCAAAAGTGATTAAAGAATCATCGCCACATCAACACTTTCATCATAATCCCTCACCACATCACCATCATCATCACCACTATCATCATCACCAGTATTGTCATGATCATTGACATCAATCAATCTTTGCATATAAACCACCAATTTTAAACCGAAGTTCATTCAACACACTTTACAAAAGGGGCAGTTCTGGACCACACCCTCTGTTAATATAAGAATAAAGTCTATACCCTATTATAATAGACCAGTGTAAATCATCAACATAGTAACAAAGTCTATACCCTATTATAATAAACTAGTGTAAATCATCCAAAAAATAAAAAAGACTATACCCTATTATAATTGACCAGTGTAAATTATCCAAAAAATAAAAAAGACTATACCCTATTATAATAGACCAGTGTTAATCATCCAAATAATAATAAAGACTATACCCTATTATAATAGACCAGTGTTAATCATCCTAATAATAATAAAGACTATACCCTATTATAATAGACCAGTGTTAATCATCAACATAATAACAAGACTAGGTTAAAACCTATATGGCTAACCGCAACTATCTGGGATTCCTGTTGAAATGCCTGACTGGCAGAGTGATTTTGTCATTATTGTTATTTTTTGTGAGCTAAATTTATTGTGGCTACTTAAATGTAAAGCTTCATGCTGTCCTCTCTCTCTGTCTCTCCTCTTAATAAAGCTCTTCTCTGTGTACATATGAAACTCTACAGAGAAATGTGTCATACTTCACTGATAGAGACAGACAGTGAGACAATGGAGATTAATTGTTTAATTATTATTTCATTAATAATAAAGACTATACCCTATTAGACCAGTGTTAGTTATTTGAATAATAATAAAGACTGCACCCTTTAAAAATAAAAACCAGCTTTAATCACCTTGAGGACAGCCTTAGTAGACTGGTGACAAAGACCTTGCTCACCATTATCAACAACTTATAGCTTCTAAGGTTGTCTATTATTTTTAAGGTAAATTCTTTTCTCTTCCTGTGTTTTTAAAACGATTCAATTTCAGTTATTTTAATGATCGATAGTGTCAAAAGTTTTTAAAAAAAGTATACAAAAGATCCCCAGAGGAAAAATAATGAGCGTGGGGAATGGTGATGAAGATACTAAGACAGGGAGCAAATGCCCTCATATTGATCAGTATCAGGATCAGGGACAGACAGAAGCGTTAAATATCTGGAGCTTAGGCTAAATTCATGGGCATGCTTCCAAAAAGATGTACTGATCAGGCAGGCAATTAAATGCACTACTTTCAAGCAGTTTTGTATACGAATTAGTTTAAACTGCCAACTAATGCATTAATCATTTGGGTGAAAAAAGTTAAAAAGTCATTTGAGGCCAACATAATTTTTTGGAATCTAACATCCTAATAATTTTAAAATCCTGATCTAACAAGTTGAAGGTCAATAATTTTTACCACTTCCTCCAAAAGAAGGGTTGCAACCATCTAATTTATTTTTCATTTTTAAGTTAAAACAGCAGTAACATACTTTTTCACCAACCTGAAAGATCAGCTTCTGGGAGAATATTTGAGGTTCATGTCCTGTAAACCACCCCCTCGCGCCGCCTATGGTCAGGACACATGTTATAGACATCAGGTCAGCATGTCAAAGATGGAAGATGCCAGAAGAAATCTGGCATGTCAGTCGTGTCGAATCGTGGCTAAGGAATGGATTCAGTGTTGATTATGTCACAGTTCAAGAGCCTTTGTTTCCGACTTTAACAACGGGCTGCCACAACGCAATCAGGCAAAAATCAGACTAAATTCATGTAGTGTTATGTGGCCTCAAGACTAATGTGGAGGAGAGGGATGAGTCCAACAAAAATGGAAGGAACATTCATGCGCATTGTCTAAAATGTATTAAGCTATTTACAAATTTCACGGCATTATAACAAAATTGCAGTTTAGACAGAGTGGAGGACTTTGTCCGCAAGTTTTGATGACTGCAAACAATACATTTCTAACTAATGAAGCTCAGCATAAGTTCAAGTAGGAAGACTGTTTCAATTCCATTCATCCTTTTATTCATTAGTAATCACTCACTAACCTGTCCCCCTTTTCCCACTCTAATCAGCTGGTATGGGCATCCACTCACTTAAGCTTCAAGACAATCCCTTTCAGCCACAACCTCTCTAAATCCAATCATCCTGTATCTTTAAGTCTGTTCTCTGATCTCGGTCCTCCACGGTCAGTCCGTTTCATTGCAACAGCTGCAACCCCCTCCACCCCAGCCACCTCAATTAATTCTCATCAGTGTCCAGGTAAAGCTCCTCTGTGCTTCTTGCATCCCTTTACTGCTACTTCCAAGCATCTCATCAGTGTCTGGGTCAAGTCTTTTCCTCATCTTATCCTAGTTCTTCTATTAACACCACCAGTGTCTAGACTCCAAAGGGGGGTCTCCTATCCTGCTGTGGGCCTCACTACCCCTCCAAGTTCAGAAAGACACGATGAAGTCCATTCGCCAAAGACATTTTACAATTTCAAACATTGGCAAACATTTCCAAACTTGTCTAGGACTTCTGTTTTTGTTGCTGTGGTGACAGAAAGGTATGGATGTGGTCTGGTTTTTACTAGAATCTTACTGAGGTTTAAAAATGTAGTATGACTAAGTATCATGGGTAATTACTTTGAAACAAGAGCCAACTATGTCTCAGTATAGTTGATTGTCTCTCTAATGGAATGTTGAGGGTTTGAACCCCCTCCCAGTCCTGCAGCCACATGTGGATGTGTCCCACTGCTGCATCACAAGCATGAGACGGCAATCAGATGTGTATGAACGGGATGAGTTAATACTGAAGGCAGCTGTAAGATGTGTGAATGTGGAGTGAAAGTGTAAGGCTCAGTCCCATTTTTAACCTTTAACCCTACGAGTGCCCCTGTATTTGATGGAACTACAGGATCATTATTGTGTCAGTCTTTATTTCATGGCGAGCACAACCCAGACAGACTCCACCCTCCAGGACTCACACAGGATAAAACCAGAGGTTTCAGCCACAGTTAAAAGTGAACAGATCAGAGTTTTTCCTTCAGAGACAGGCTGAGGTTTGGCTGTAAACTTTCATAATAAAGTCATAGAAATACTCTGAACTTGTGACCTGAAGCTGCTTCCTGGTTTCTGGCCTGCTGCTCTTTCATTAGGACATTTTTCTGGTTAAAGCTCTTTGCCGCTGCATTTTCTCTGCCCGCTACTCAGACCTCAGCAGAGCTGCGAGTTCAGCCCAAACCCAAATGTATTTATTAAATACAGACATGTTTGCATCATGAAATATCATGGAAGGTGATGGAGTTATACATGTCCTTTCAGTTTGATTATTTCTTTAAACAGTAGCACTAAAAAATACATGATCCTTTAAGTATTATTTTATGATTTCAAAATTCTATTAAAAAACGTATCCCAAAGCACTTAAGAGAAAACACAGTGAGCACTGAATATCACCTACATCA
The DNA here is from genome assembly GCF_018320785.1 of Cheilinus undulatus. Taxonomy (NCBI): domain Eukaryota; kingdom Metazoa; phylum Chordata; class Actinopteri; order Labriformes; family Labridae; genus Cheilinus; species Cheilinus undulatus. The sequence goes on from NC_054879.1 coordinate 21,802,977, forward strand.
TGTTTAATCTCTTACTTCAATGCTCATTTTTATTCTCCCTTTAAACCTCATTCACCAAACTATTCAGATTTTTCTTTATTTTTTTCCCAAAGTGTCTCATAATGACCTCTGTCTAAGTCATGGCCTGTTCTTAAATTGTCAATTGTTCTCTCTGTGTCTCTGTGTCATATTCCTGTAATTTTCCCTAATTATCATAGAGACATGCCCCTTTAATGCCCATATAAGGGCATGAGACTGCAGAGCAGTGTGCAAACACAGAAGGCACACAGGAGTGAGAAGTAAGGAACCATCAGTAATATCTAAACTAAAATAAAAAAAATTCACACTAGACTCAGTAGTATCAGATATACTTCTATAGATTACTCAGAGCTTCTCCTAATCAAACTTAAAAAAAGACAACTTAATTAGATATTTATTTATCACCAGTGGTGGATAACAAACATACATACTATATCAATCAGATAATACCACTGGGTTGTTTTCACACCTGATAGTCCGTAACAAGGTCCGTACCAAGGTCCGTGTTTTTGTTACATTGTATACATTTGGTTGGGTCTGTTTGGGTTTCACACTGTCATTATTGCAACCGGACTATCAGACTTTACATGACGAACCTACGTGATAATGTCATCAACAACAGGGTTTGCATGTCTCTGTAGTTTAAATTGATTGGTCATTTGGCCGGCAGGCGTCTGACGTCAACACATTGAATAACGTGAATCTTTTTTTTCTTTTTTTTTAAGATTTATTTTTGGGCTTTTTCATGCCTTTATTTGACAGAGGAAGGACAGTGGATAGATTCTGAAACAGGGAAGAGAGTGGGGAGAGACATGCGGTAAAGGGCCACGGCCGGATTTCCTTCCTTGGACAACCTCCATTCAACATAATAACGGACTCTTCTACTCCTCGCGTAACGTAAAGTAGCTACCGTTAGCCCAACCTGTCCAGGCTGCTGTTTAATTTCAGTAGCGTGAGATTGTTGTGGGCTCTTCCGCAGCTCATTTTGTTATGGTGATGGATTTCCTTTGCCGGTAGTCATGTCGTAACTTCCGGACTTTGGTACGAAGGTCCGAACCATTCAAAATAATGCTTTCACACTGGGCATGAACCGGACCGCGGTTCCATTTGGTCCGGACCGAGACCACCTCTTTTGTTTGGATCAAGGTCCAGCTGTTTGGTCCGGACCACAGTCCAGGGGAGGTTTCACACCTTACATTTTGTTTCGGACCAAACGGAAAAGTCTGAAAGTCCGGACCAAACGACATAGGTGTGAAAGCCCCCTCAGACAGCACTGTTATCAGAAATTATGTATATTGTACCAGGATAAGAAAAGAATTAATTCAGGCTGAATTAACCATCATGTGCTGTTTGAGTCAAATTGACCGGTTTTAGATATTTACGACAAGAAAAATGTATTTATACAGAAATATCCTTCCCATATCTCATCTTTATCTCAAGCAGACAATGCAGATCACATTTGTGATCAGTGTTTTCCAGAACACATTTACAAACTACACATTTACCTTTCCATGCTTTTGTGTGATAACGTTCTAGTTTGCATACTCTGTTATTCTTTTTTACCTTCCTCAGCTCCACCTTCTTTTAAACCTCAATAATCCAACCCCAGCTGCACACAAGAGTCCAAAAGTTATCAGACAAGGGTTGAAAAAACAGTTAAATGGGAGGATTTAAATACCCTCGTTTAATTTATGTGACATCCTAGAATGCCTTGCGAGTGGCTTGCAGCATTAACCAGGAGGGCCATTATTAACAGCTTTTCTCCCTCATCCTGTTAAATTTATCCATATATTCTCTACAAAGCTTAATCCATTTGGGGTCACAACGTGCTGCGAGCCATTCCCAGCCGTCATGGGCGAGAGGCGGGGTCACACTCTGGGCTGGCTACCAGCCAATCATAGGGCTGACAGACACACAACCAGCCACACTCACACTCAAGGTTCTTGCACACCAGACATGGTTTTTCTTGTGAAAATGTAAAAGTATTTTTTTTAACATGCAGCAGATTAATGCAAGCTTTCACACCAGCAATGTGATTTCGCTGTGTGAGATGGCAGCTATTATTTTTGCAGAAAATGGTTAATTTTTCAAGATTTTCACTCCCAATGAGCACACATCTGACCAACTTATTATTGTCTAAAAGAAGAGTTTCAAGACCAACAGAAGAGCAAAACCTTCCTCACTTCATAACACTGCATGGTGCTGAGTGATTTTATGTCCATGTGAACATAAATGTGCTACAGTCCATATCTGGAGCTGTTTCCAATGAATCAGGACTTTACTCCAGTAATCCATCAGACATACAGCTGATCACGTATCAATCAGCTCTGCAAATTACTCCTCTGGACAGTCCCAACCATGTGAGCCTCATTATAATCATAATTACTATTTTATTATTGAATGACTGAAAAGTCACTCCCTCCCCTCAGCCAACTCTGTCAGAAAGGAAGCAGCACTGACCATGACACAGAGAAGTAAAAAAGCTCTGAGCTGCTTGTCTGTGAGATAAAAACATCATTTATCTTCAGCTCTGAGGACTCTCAGTTTACCAGATGCTTTAAAACACACTGCAGACTTTCAAATACGTGTAACATAGGTTCAGTAATTCTGAATTAATTTAGATGTTTCAGCGCAAAAACTCAACACACATTTAACCCAGTGGATGTTTGTAATGTTGACTCTGAGAGCAAGACCTGGAGATAAAAGAGGAAGCAGACTTTACACTATAAAAAATGTTCCTGGTTAAGATACAGAAGGTGTACAGAACGTGCTCCGCTGCTTTATTAGCTCCACTTATCAAAAACACACAGCGGTAGTGATGTTAAATATCAGAGGCATTTAGGAGTCAAGACCACCAGTTTCGCTGAACTACAGCTCCTCGGGGTGATTTAACTACTGGATGATTTGGAGAAGTTGTCCTGAAACTAAGGAGCAGTTCTTCCCTGGCCTAGTTCGTTCGGACAGATGTGAACATGACAGTCAAACTCTGGAAATAAGATGACAGGGCTGAGACTGCCTAAAAGAGGTGATCTCTGCTGGAGTGGTTAGCTGTTTGTTGGAGCAACCAGAATAAATCACTGGTTGTCTCATAGTGTCGTCAGCAGCAGCAGGTGCAGTAGTGATGGTGTATAGCTACTGGGGGATTTTGATTACATCTGACAACAAAATAATAACCATCATCTGTTACACAGTAGGGTCTTATAGCAGTGAGCTACCAGTCCTCAGCGTCTGTTCTCAGGACATGTAAACATGGACTGGTCCAACAATTGGTTTAGTTCCCAGATTTTGATCCAGCTGGTTGAACCAGAACCTCCACCTGCTCTCTACTCTGACATCCTGTCAGATCTTCTGATAATAAGGTTTAGCATTAAGCTCTGTCAGGAAGACTATAAATTCCACACTGGTTTAATATTTAATCTCCACACTATTTCATGCACTCCCTCACTCCTGCTCTCTCATAGTCACGTCATAAACAGCTGTTCACATCACCTGGTCACACCTATCCAATAGCGCTGCATGGTCCTGTGGCTCCCTTAGCGTGGATGCTGATAAAGCACCAGTTTTATCAGAACTAGGCAACATTTCCTTCACTTTTCAAAGACAACAAAAGTCGTGTACCGACATGTCTATAGTCGCCATGGTTCGCGTTATTCCTCGGTAGCTGCGCACACATACCTCGGTCGCGGCTATGTCACATGTTTTGTTGCTCTGATTGGCCCGTAAAGATGTGACAGACAGAACATTCATCCAATCACACTCCGAGTGTTTTTCAAATCCTCTACCCTTTCCCAAACGCTTAGTATTGAAGGTTTTCCAGATGGATGTGTGAAACAAATACATCTGGCATGTTAGGTTAGGTCCTCACAGGATCAGCAATCATCAGCCAACACCTCCACCACCAGTGTCTGGACTCTGAGCAGGGATGGATCTGGCTATGATCAGGTTAGAGACCATTCAATCATGCTATGTCCTTGTGAAGTTCAGTATCACCTATGTAAAAAAATGAAAGATTGTTCTTCAAATTCAACACTAGTCTACTCTGACTGAAATAACAGTTGTTATGCTACAAAGAGTCAGTGCGTTATCTGGTGACTTTTAGACACTTGGCTGTAGGAACAACAGATGATGAAACCAGCATGAGTACTCACAATAATACTGTTTATTAATTATTACATCACAGTAAGCTGATCAGATACATCTCTGATTTAAACTAAAGGAGTTAACATTCACTAAGACCACTGAACACCAGTTAACATGGTCACACATTAATCTGTAACACCGGCAGAGACTTGTAAGCCCTTCTTTTCCATGCACTTCTATATTTCTGTGAGTTTCTTTGATAAATCTGCTTATCCAGACGCTGAGGAGACATCTGACTTCTCTGCTCCACAACTCATTTAGTCTGCAGGTTGACCAGCTAACTTGTGCAGTGGTAAGATCAGGGTGTGATGCAGTGATCTTAGGACAGCCTGCTGATGGTGTGAATTTTGGTTTTAATTATGATATTTCATTATGATATTTCCGTGTGAGCACAAAATGAAAGGAGGGACAATACAAGACATCTTTCAATGGTCTGATTCAGACCAAAGCAAATGAGCTGCAGGTGTGAAAGTGTTTTGTATCCCGTCAGTTTATACACAGATTTTAACACTGGATTTATATTTTTATCTGGCAGGACTTAGTCCAAACTTTGAGGATCTTACTACGACTGTTTGCGTGGAGGATGACCAACCGGCAGCAGCAGACAAGTCAACAGGTTTTAAGCTGACAGTGGAAGGAACTGCAGTCTGGTTTAATTTGCATACTGACGTCCTTATTGTCTGCTGCTTCAATGAGCCCAGCACTACGGCACACACAGTGATCCTCACTGACACAGACTAGACAGCCTGAAGCTGTTATTCAGACCTACCAATCACATAGTTTTAAAAAGAGTGGCTGCTGCTGATGAAGCTGTGATCAAACTGTTAAAACTGAACTTTACTCCACAGCACACTGAAGTGATCTCCCTGTTTTAGAAGAAGGAGGAGGAGGAGGAGTAGCAGAAGATTAGAGACGATCAGCTGTGGGGGTTTTGGACTTGATTTAGGGCTGTTTTACTCTCCATGTTCCCACTGATTTAAAGCTGGACAGATACAAATCTTCCTGTTCCAGCAGCAGTGCATTTCATTTTAAAAGCACTGTAACTCTGACCAATCTTTAAAAATAAGAGAGCTCTATCACTGCCTGCTGCTGCAGGAGCCAAGTTTTCCCTTCTTAAGTAAACTTAATCAGGATGAACGTTTCCACAAAAATGTTTCCATGCTCTCTGAGTGAACCGATGGTTGCAGTGTCAGACAGAACCTGCTCTACTCCAACAAGACGACAAGAGAGGAGGAGGAGGAAGAGAAGCTGCAGTCATAATCTATAAAAGGCTGCGGGGTCAAGCCATTTCAACGCAAGCTTTAGTTCATTTTTGCAGCTGTTTATTCACATTGTTAAAATAACTTTTTGCTCCCTCAGTAGGATTGTGTTTTGTGGGGTCGTTTTTAGGCACATATTCATTAATCTCTGTGTCATTGGTCTGGGCGAGCTGTACAGCATTGTAAAATTGTTTCTCTATATGCTGATAAAAGAGGAAAATGAGGACCAAAAAATAATTTCAATCTTGAGTTCATCCATATTACGACAGAAAATGCAAAACTCCAAGTTTTTCCTCTGGATTTCTTTGTTTCTTCAGTTCCTCTCTTTGGTTTCATTTTCAGCTCTGACTAAATTCGGCTAAATTCATTTTGTTTTTGAGCCATAAAGAAAGGGAGCATCAGCAGCTGGACGACAGCCAGGTACTGCTGTTTTCTGAGCAGATGGCCCGACCTATGGCTCCTTTCCTCCAGGTCAGTCTCACACATGCATAAGGAGAACATGCAAATTCTGCATAGAAGGACCCTGTCTGACCAGAAACCAGGAACCTTCCTGTCTAACCTGTGGTGCTCCAGCCTTCATACTCGTTCATTCTGTTATTATTCTGTCTGTTATTCCTGCACATTCTCTCAAAGCTTATGGAGACGGACAGCAATCATCAAACATATCTGTGACACAGAGACACACAGGTAAAACAGCTGGAGGAGGACAGATGGAAGAGCTTAACATTATAATAATGCATCAGCTGTTCTTACTATATACAAAGACTCGTCTCACATTTGACTAAAAACATCCTGATGATCCCCGAGACTTTTGGGAAAGTATCCTGTTGACTCACCAGAGGAAGTCCCGTTCCATCTGGAGTAACCATGAACCATGAATTCTGCTGTCTACCAGAAAATCCCGAAGGAGAATGTCCGGCCATCAGTTCATGACCTCAAGCTGAAGCACTCTTGGGTTATGCAGCAGGACAATGATCCCAAACACACCAGCAAGTCCACCTCTGAATGGACTAAAAAACTAAATGAAGGCTCATGCTGGAAAACTCCTAAGTGGCCTAATTTAAACAATTCTGCAAAGAAGAGTGGGGCAAAATTCCTCCATAGAAATGCTGAAGACTCATTGACAGAAAAACACCGAGGATGAAACAACCAGTTATTAGGTTTAGGGAGCAATGACTTTTTCACATTGGCCAGGTAGGTTTTAATGTCTTTTTCCCTTAATAAATGAAATCATCATTTAAAAACTTACAATCTCTGTCTAAAATTAATTTATATTAAAATTAATGAGTTAACATTTAAGTGTGACATGTATGCACAAAAACTAGAAATCAGGGTAAAAGACTTTTTCACAGACATGTATGTTCTGGATGCTCCAAATAACATGTCCCCAAGATCTCTGTGAGCACAGACGCCCAATAAAACCAAAACATGCCTAGATTTTCCCTTTTTTTGAAAAAAAAAAAAAAAAAAAAAAAATCCTTGCAAGGTCCTGTTTTTCCATTTTAGCTTTACCTCAGTGACATATCTTCAATATAATATCATTTTCTAATAACTGTTTGAATTAAAGCAAATATTTTAAAATATTTCAAATAAAAAACAAATGCTTACAGAAGCCTCGATAACTGATGATACGTTTCTGTCCCAAACAACCAAATGTTACCAGCAAGTTTAGAAGTTTTGGGCCACTTTTTCTACTAAAATGTCTGTCAATCCTTCTACTTACATGATCAAACTACTTTTCCTAAATTGGACAGCCAACATCCTCATGGTTACAGAAATGTGTTCTGTGTTAAACTTTTTCTTAAATTTATGGCAAAAAAAATAGAAAGGAATACACGATTTTAAAAAGTGTCCTTACATCCAAAATCAGCCCACAGGAAACTGAAATAATAAAACCTCACTTCAAAATAAAACAGGTAAAACGAACTACAAATAAAACCGAGTATATGAATGAGAGCTGAAGTTTTAAAGAGTTTAATTGAAAATCAAAATAACTGGCAGACTTTAATGCTGACTACCTCCTGCGGGAACTCTGTGGTTTTAGTTCAATAAAAGTTTAAAGAGCTCATCAGTCCGTTTATTAGTTAATTAAGTAATTCATTAACGCTTTGATTAAGTAGCTAATGAGCTTAACTCACCCAGCAGACCCTCGAACTGCTCGATGGCCAGCACCGCGTTGTCCTGCGTGCTGTGGTGGAGGTGGTTCGGCATCTTGGTCATGTTCCACGGCATGGAGCGGCACAGCGGGATCCGAACGGACTCACAGGACGCGGCATGGACCGCGAGGGGACCCAGAGCGAGGGACGAGGCCAGGAGAGACACGAGGAGGCCCGGGGAGAGCATGACGGAAGAGCGGGGGAGTCACCGAGGAGGCACAGAGGAGCTAGATCCGCACCGGGACGCGTCTGTGCGGCGGAATGGTACCTCCGTGCTGTTCGGTCAGCAGACAGCTGGAGGAGGAGGAAGGAGGAGCTGCTTTCTTATTCACACTCTCACCTCCTCCTCTCCCTCCTCCTCCTGCCCGGCTTGATCCTCCGTGTATAAAGTTAGATTCCTTTTAGATGAAAAATAAACAGCAGAGAAAGCCGTCAAAGCTCGATCATTACCACTGCAGAAATCAGAGGATTTTAGACCATTTAGCCTCCTGTCAGCTGATAAAACTCAGAAAAGAGTGGATATGTTCATTACCACTGCAGAAATCAGAGGATTTTAGACCATTTAGCCTCCTGTCAGCTGATAAAACTCAGAAAAGAGTGGCTATATTCATCGCCACTGCAGAAATCAGAGGATTTTAGACCCTTTAGCCTCCTGTCAGCTGATAAAACACAGTAAGGATGGAGGAGGTCCTGATGGCCACTTCATGTCAAAGTAGGATCAATCTAAATCACGTTTAGTGACACTACATCCTGTATCTGGCTCTGTCTGCCATTTTGAGACTATTTAACGGCACAGTAAGCCCCTGATTAGCTGAACCAGAGAGAAATCTTTAAACTAGGGACACACAGATGAATCAGCCCTTATGATAAACATCAGCCATCTAGCTATAAAAAGGGGGTCCAAACAGATATCTGCACCAGGTCTTGATCTGGTCTCAGTCATTTGATTTAATGCTAATATTAAGCACAACAGTCCAAAAGCTGGGGGGGGGGTCAGGAGAATTTCCCTGATCTAAATCTGTGTATCTTAAGCTTTTGACACTATTATGACTGTTATTAGGGCCTGAGCACCGAGAGTGCAAGAGCCCTATTGTTATGGTAGGCATGTTGTTTTTCGTTCCCACTCTCAGTGCCCAGTTAGGGGGCATTGTCATGCATCAATTTGCATGGAAATTGGCAAACACCAAGACCTCTGAAAATATGAGAGGTTGAAATAGGTTTCAAAAATGGACCCCAGGAATTGCCTCAATAGCACCACCTTTTGTGCTTTTAAGAAACACTGTCAAGAGGAGTTTTACTGAGATTCCTGGAATTTGGTGCAGATGCGCCTTGGGGAGATCTACTAAAAACCAAGTGGGGCCAGGTTTGTATCTCTAACAGGAAATCTGCCATTTTGAATGAATTAGCCAAAATTGGAGCATTTTGGGCCTTTTCCGGGTGGCATACTAGATCTAACTATTCTGAGTGATTTAATCTGATCAATTTGTACTTTGGCACAGGGCAAGATGAGACATGGATGACAAAAAGTTCCTTTGGACGTTTTCATGGGTCAAAAGGCTTGGCCATGCATGGTGAGCTCCTAAACTTTGCATATTTTTTTGACAAACAGGAACTTATTTATAACTTGGATGTACAAAGTCCAATCAGACTCAACACTTCCTGTGTTGATGAAACGTCTGTGCCCGCATACATTTATATGTTCAGTTTTAGCGTACATTATAGCGCCTCCTAGTGTTGTCAGGGAATGTCAAGGTTTACGGTACAAGCTGCTGTTTCAAGATCATCGTATGTGAGACAAATTTTATGTACACAATAGCTAGGCCAGAACACATTCAAATTTGAAATTTGGATTATTTGCTTAGCACCACCCTCTGGCAACAGGAAGTCACTGCTCATAAATTTCATGTTACATGTCCTACAAGGTTGGCCAAACTATGCAGTAATTTGCTCAGGTAGTTCCGCAGGAATTAACCTTACACATATTCAAAGGTCAAAAATTTACATAAAAAGGTGTGGCCATGGTGGCTTTTTGTTCACCATGAAACAGGAAGTCAAGTTTTCAGGGGCTTGTGATGTGTGTAAAGCAATGAAACTTGGCAGAAAATTCCAAATGTTTTAATGATATCTAAAATTTTTCCAAAATTTTCTTCTGTCATTTTTCCATGATTTTTTTCATCATTAGTTTCTGGTCACTGACATTAACAATACACAGTAGTTTAAGTTATCAAAAAATTCCCTCTAATGTGTAAACTTTAAATGTGGGTTTTAACCATAAGGTGGCAAAGTCTCTGCAATAATTCAAGCACTTATTGTGACATAGTGGACCACAAACTAGCAGAAAAATATGTCTAAAATAATAATGGTTTGACGTCTCGTTGCAGGGAAAAGGACAATAAGCCTATTGTGATATAAATGTTCTTTCAAACAGGACACAGTAATTTGAATTTCAAAGTGCTGTTATCGATGAAGTGACATTTACTGTTTATGATGGTTTAATGAGAAAAACACTATAATTTTTCACATGGAAATTCACATAAAATGTCCCTTGCCTCTTACTGGCATGAAACTATCATTAACACATTTAGAAATAAGCAGAAATTTAGGAAACCCAACCACATAACACCCCTTTTCATACAGATGTGTAAGGGCAATTCTAACAGCTTTTTGGTGGGATTTTTTTCAATAAAAATGCTACTAAGATTTCGGTATCAAGTTTTTTTTAAGCAAACAGTTTTGGCATAAATGACCGTATTGAATAAGTAACATTTCCAATACCTAATAAATAACTATTCAAAGGTTTTTCAAGTGGCTGGAGTACTAATTAGTGCCTATCACAAAGAAATTAATGCTAAGTGTTATACAGGCTTTAAAATGTAAAGGAGTACCTTGTTGAATGATTTTGCCGTTCAGCGTTGACGTTTGTTAGAAGCAGTATTCAAATTGTTTTGAGTTTGTTTCTAAAACTCCTGATCAACTCCAAATTTATTTTAGTTTCTAATTTTGAGTGCTCCTTGGTATTCCTGGAGGTGATCATTTGCCTTTATCAGACAGAGAGGAGGGCTTGAAAAGTTTCCTGTTTGTTATGATCCAGCCTGTTTAAGGGATAAAGAAAGCAACACAAACACCAGATGAAAATTATAACTTCAATTTATTTATTAATAAAAGTAACATTTCTCAAAAAATAACAAAAGAGGAAAAAATTAAAGGGCCATCTAGTGCTGTTTGGATGAAAAATAAATAAATAAGATTACTATTAAACACCCCTGATCTACTGTGTCTACACAGCATTGGCCCAATCTTACAAGTGCCTCAAAACAGTTGTTACAATCGAAAAATCTAAAGCCACAGAGCACAGGCTTCTTAACTTTTCATTGATAAGTGCTCACTTCACTCATTGGCTGGTCAGGTTTGGAGGCTGCTCACAGATCAGCTGCTGAAGAGCAGGTGGACGAGATAAGCACCAGCCTAAGACAACTAACAGACATGCACACTCAAGTGCTCACAAACACAGAGCTCTCCAATGAGGACAGAAGAGGAAAAGAGAAGAGGCAGCAGCATAACAGTTCATTTAATTTAATACTTGCCAGGATTATTGACAGTTCATGTCTGCAAACACTTGTTAGGTTATATTTCATGCAGATCAAAGTGACCCCTTGTGGTGAAAGGAAATGTCAAGGGTCATTGTGCAAGCTGCTGTTTCAAGAAGATCTAAGATATCCATGTCATATTTGTGTCAGAAAAGCTAAAAGAGGTTCATTTTGCTCTGAGCAAAAGTCTGTGACTGTGACTCATCTGAAAAATGAAAGAAAGAAAGAAGAAAGAAGGGAGAAAAACCGAGGCAACTTTCTTAGGAATATTAGGAGCCGGCATTAACATAAAATATGTTTTGTTTTCATCCAGGAGGCCATCATCAACATGGCTGATATCTGCATGCATGCACTGAGATCTAGAAATCACATCAGTGTAGGGCCTGTTCTCTGGTCTATTTCTCTGAGCAGACCTGCTGAAAACCAACAAGGTGGCAGTGAGATTCTGAGGCTTCATTTACATAGGAGAGTGACGTCACGAAGGTTTTGTCCACGCTGACCCCGGCAGCTCTGCTGCATCAACAGCTCCTGTTATTGGTCCATTAAAGCTGAATATGATGCCGTCACAGCTCTAATGGATTTCAGATGTTGGAGGAGCTTCCATGGTAGTCACGGCCAACACTCAAAGATCTCTCTCTGGGTTTCTGAGTCATGGATCAACACACGGCGATCTGACTCAGCACTTCGCTTCCACTCCTCCTTCTGTTTTCCTTTCCGTCTCTCCTTCCGTCATTCGTTTTTCTTCTCTCCTTTCTCATGATTTCGTCTCTGCTGTGTCTCAGTGATGTAAACTTCCACGCACATGTCTGCTGTAAATCTTATCACGGAACCCCTCTCATGTACACACATACATATTAAATACACACAGCATACCTGCACATGTGTACAGTATGACAGCCTCCCACCAGCAGGGTCTGCTCTTCAGCTTTAGCTCTTTATTCTGTGACTGTCACAAGGACCTGGTGAGGCTCTGAGGTGAACTTTAGGCTGGCGACACTATTTTTAAATCTTTACTGACAATTTAACCTTTGGAGGCTGCAGACATGAGGACATTATAATCCTCTGAGCGCTCACATTAGATGATTCAGCTGTGAGAACCGTTCCACAGTGAGATTCCTCAGACATCAGATCTTACAGAAACTCACAGAATCAAGCGAGGAAAAACAAACATGGAGGACAACTGACATCACCTGCTTGGCTCTGGTATGTCTTCACTGACATTATGAAGCACTGTGTTCAGGCGTTTGCACACTGAGTCTGTTGTATTTGTCTAAAATTGGTCAAGTTAAAAAGTGAATAGGTCCTCGTGTTGTTTTAATCATGGCATTGTTAGTCCGTCCTTATTTTTGTGGAACAGGTTCAACTTCTGTTTGTTTTTCTGCATCCGTCCACATTATTTAATAACCTTGCAAAGCAGCTGGATTGTACAGATTCATGCCTGTCATCAGGCTGATCCATTGTGCAGAGCTTCAGTCTGAAACAACTGTGTCAGGTCTGAAAACAGATCTGACCAATCAGCATCATTTTCAGGAGAATGAGGCAGTAGCTAAGCATGGAGTTTGGTTGTACATGAAGCTAGCAGTGGCTGCTGGTGTAGTGTTAGCGCAGATGCAGCTATGGCAGCAGTTTGATCAGAATGGTCAGGGCGAAGCCAGATATAAACTCCTCTTCTTTTTGTCCTGTCATCTTTCTTCTTCCAGGGTGTTTCCTTCTTTGACTCCTCTTTTCTTTCTTCACCTTCACTCTGCTTGTTCTTTTCCTTGTTCTCCTCCTTTCCTTGCCTCTTTCCTCCTCTGTTTCCTCTCTTTCAGAACGCAAAATAAACGTTGGTGGAAACCCGAGCTTCCTGTGTTTGTAGGGAAGATGAAGAGTGATTTCAGCCAGAACTCTCTCTCTCTCTCTCTCTCTCTCTCTCGCTTGCTCACTCTCAAAATCTTGGAAACTACCAGAATCTGGTCCAACATAAATAAGAGCCCAGCTGTCCACACACACTCACAGAGGATTGAAGATAATCTAGTACAATTACTGATGTTGCTGCAGAGGCTCACACTCAACTTAAACAGTCGACTTTGTCCTGGAGGCGGAGCTTAAAGAGCATTCTCTGATGAACTTGCTGTTCTCAGTTTCTGACCACACAGGCAGAGAGGATGCCATATTTCACAGTTATAACAGTAAAACATGTATGATCATGTGATCTATACTGTTTAATACAGGAGTGTCCAAACTACGGTCTGTGGGCCATTTTTAATCAGCCACAGTAAGTAAAACACAGCCCACATTAGTTTGTGTTTGACTGTTTATGCTTCATAGTTTGGCCACTAGGTGGTGCTGCTGTGTTAATTCTGTAAACAAACATTTTGACCAGCAGAATTTGTAACGTGTTTTCAAGTGAAGTGAATTCCTGTAGTGGAATTATTTTGATGGTTTAATATTTTTATTTCTATTTCTTTACAGCATCTGTTTTTGGCCACTTATAACCTGAGTGTAACAACTTATTTTCTTAAAATTAAAAAAAGCACAAAAACCAAAGTTGTTGCTCATTATTATCATAATCAAAGCTGTGATATTACCATTTAAGGAAATTATTTTAATGTATTTTTCACATTACAAAATAACAGGGATTTTTGCACTTGAACTGACATTAAAAGGGTTAAATTCCCACAAATGAATCATTACTGGATATTTAGGATCTGATCTGATTTTGATCAGAAAATCAATGCAAAAGAAAATAAATTAACATATTACTGTGTGTTATATTTTTATTGTTATTTATGTATGCTGCTGTTTTCGGTCATGAACATCCTGAATGTAAAGATTTATTTTCCACCAACTGAGGCTGCCCAGCTGATGGAGGAGACAGGAGTGTTTACAGGCTGAGGTTTCTCTGTGAGGAGAATCAAACAGAAAGATGTTAGGCATCATCATGGTGATAAAAATGCAGGGGAAAACAGTGAAGATCAGAATGTCCCTCTAGGGATAGATTATTTGCACAGTAACTATGAAGTAAATCTCTTTAGACTACGTGACTATGAGAGTCATTCCAAGGAAAGTCTGTGTACCATTGATTTACATTCCCCCCCAAAAGTATTGGAACAGTTGGTTCAATTCCTTTATTACCTCTGCCTAGGAGGTTATGTGATTGGCAGGTTTGTTAGTTTGTTTGTTAGCAATATAACTCAAAAAGTTAAGGATGGATTTTGATGAAATTTTCAGGAAATGTCAGAAATGGCATAAGGAAGAACTGATTAGATTTTGGGAGTGATCCGGATCACCGTCTGGATCCAAGAATTTTTAAAGGATTCTTCACTATTGGGAGATAGGGCTAATGGCGGAGGTGTGTGCTCTCTGAGTGCTTTTCTAGTTTTTGCTGAAGACTAAAAACATTTTGGTTTGATATCAAAAGATGAAAATGAGATTATAGATAAACATTTCAGCTTTTATTTCCAGGTATTTATATCTGGATTTGAATTTTGAAGATATCATTATTGTTTGAACCCACACATTTTTCATGTGAGCAAAAGTATTGGAACATACCATATGACTGACAGGTGTGTTTTCTTGCCAAGGTGTGTCCAATGACATTGATTATTCAGACAACAGATAGCGCTGAATGTCTATGCTCAGTTTCAGATTTGGGTTTTGTCTGTGCAGGCTGTGTTTATAGTTAGAGTTGTAAACAATATAAAAACCAGAGAGATGTCTATGGGTAAAAAACAAGCGATTGTGAAGCTGAGAGAAGATGTAAAATCAATCAGAGCCATTTCACAAACATTGGTCATTAACCACTACAACCATTATGAATGTCCTGAAGAAGAAAGAAACCACTGGTGTAAGTAACAGTTGTGAATGGTTAGACCAAGGAAGGACCAGGAGGAGTTGATGACAGAAACAATGTGAGAGCTGTAAAGAAAGACCCTAAAACAACTGTTATAGACGGCAGGAGTGAAGGTATCACCATCTACTGTTCACAGAAGACGTCATGAACAAAAGTACAGAGGCTACACCAGAAGATGCTAACCATTCATTAGGAAGAAGAACAGAAAGGCCAGGCTGGAATTTGCCAAAAAAGCACAGAAACGAGCCTCAAAAATTCTGGGACAAAGTTTTATAGACTGATGAAACAAAGATGAACCTTTACTAAAGTGATGGAAAGGCTAAAGTTTGGAGAAAGAAAGGATCTGCTCATGATCCCAAACATACAAGCTCATCGGTGAAACACAGTGGAGGTAATGTCATGGCTTGGGCTTGCATGGCTTCTTCTGGGATGGGCTCATTAATCGTCGTTGATGATGTAACACATGATGGTAGCAGAAATGAACTCAGAAATCTACAAAAACATTTTGTCTGCCAATTTAAAGAAAGATGAAACCAAACTGATTGGGAGATCCTTCATCATGCAGCAAGATAATGACCCAAAACACACTGCCAAAACAACACAGGAGTTCATTCGGTGCAAGACCAGGAGGGTTTTAGACTTGCCAAGTCCATCTCCAGACCTAAACCCTATAGAGCATGCATTTTACCTGCTAAAGAGGAGACTGAAGGGAGTAACCCCCCAAAACAAACTACTGAAAGGGGCAGCAGTGAGCCTGGAAAAGCATCACAGAGGAAGAATGATAAGATTTGGTGATGTCAGCGGGTCAGAGGCTTGATGCAGTTACTGCAAGATAAGGATTTGCAACTAAATTAAGTCTTGTTCGCTTTAATCTATTTTAAGTCTCCCTGTTCCAATACTTTTGGTCACCTAAAAATTTGGTGTTCCGTTACAAATAATGCTATCTCCTGAGTTGTTTATCAGATCAAGACATAAATATCTGGAAATAAAAGCTGAGATGTTGATCTATTGTCTCATATTCATCTCCTGATGTCAAACCCAAATGTTTACAGTACACAGTGAAAATAAAGGAATTGGGCCCCCAGTTCCAATACTTCTGTAGGGGACTGTAGGTATTATTAGCCTCCTTAGATGTGAGGTTTATTCTGCATGTACTTTAGTTTCTCCCTCTTCTCTGGGATCTGTAGAACCTGATCATTTTAAAAACTCAGCCTTGTCTCTGAACAGGAAGTAGTTTAGATGTCCACAATTCTCCTGAAGGACCTGTTTCTGCAACATTTACAATAAAAGGGCTGAATTTATTGGAAATGTTCCTTTAAAATCCACTCAAATTTCAAAGAAATTAAATCTTTGTGAAAATTCTTAAAAATATTTTTAAAGTGCCCATAAGACTTCCCCAACTGTCTTCAAATATCCCCTAAATGTTTCAGTGAAAATCTCTCATGAAGCAATAACATTCCAGTAAAAAATTCTTCAAACATTCCACCTAAATTCCTGAAAAATTACAAACACCCAAAATTTCAAATTTAATTCCCACTGAAATATAATGATTGAAAAAATAATACAAATGTATTCTCCCAAACATCCACAGTAACTTCCTGAATTTTTTAATGTGAACAAAATAAATTTCCCAAATTTCCATGAAAATACAGAAAAAAAAATCAAGCATGCTCCCCAAAATTATTTATCTCAAATTTCTAAATGGCAGAAATTTTTGAAAGCAAATTTCCCCCGACTCTCCAAAATAATAAAACATATCCCTCAAACATTTTCGAGCAAATACTTCAACTCTGATGGACGGTCTGGAATAGCACATACAGCTGAATATCAACCAGTATCAGCTGACAGCTGTCTTTCAAAGTACATCCATCAATTAACATCACCTTTCTGTCAATAATACACACTCCCTTCAGCAGTTACAAGTCTGGAGCTTGGATAGGCAGTACCATCAGCACTCCACCAGGGTTGTCAGGTAGGAACCCTCCATCACTGCTGTTTGATCATCCCATGACAGCTCCAGGGGGCTGAACAGAGATCTCACTGCAGCCATGAAAAAGAGACATTCTTTATCTTACCTATCCTACCATTAGAGCCCAAACAAGGCTGAGTCAAAATCTACAATTACAAAGAGATTTAGTCTTAAGCCCTGCCTTTTATGCTCTCTGTACATGAAGACCACTGTATCCGCTTGAAGAGGACTGTTTGAGGCATCTGTGATTTTTGTCTCTCATGCGCCCCCTGGAGGAGATTAATTTAAACATCTGTTTTTTACTTTGTCAGAAACCAAAGCACACCTTTATATGAGCTGCTTCTCCTTGAACTGTGAATTAAAGACTGAAAAGAAGATTTTTATCTGAAATAATTAACCTGTTAATTTCATCTCTACATGATATTAACAACTATATTAAGCTCTAAAAGGAGTCAAAGTATAAAGATGGGAGAATAAGCATTCAATAAATGTACTGATGCAGCTTCACTCATTTAAAATAAACACCATTTTATTTAAAGTCTGAAACATCAATAAAATACAACACTATATCCACATCCGGAGTTTGTGGGGGGGCTCATTCATACCTTGCATTAACGTCTGTTTAGGCCATCCAGACACCAAGTTTAGGAAGTTTTCACACTTGGCATTTATAATACGTCTTTTGATATCAAAGCTGCTGGAAATGCAAAATGAATAAAGACAAATTAGCCACAACATAAAAGGCTAGCATGGCGTGTTTAACAGGATTTCTTCATCATTATAAATGTGCCTTTAGAGGGCACGGTGAGGCAATACTTAGCTGATAAATCTTTTTGCTTCTGATTAGACTGAGATGTGAATTCAGTTTAAAATGGCACCAAATGAGGGAGGGTGATGTGTCGTTCACAGACGAGCCAGGTCTACCAGCGGTCTCTTTTATGAGAATGACAGGAGCTGACTCCAGTTAAAAAGAAAATTTTCTTTCTTCGTTTTTGTTGTTTTAAAGACATAAAGAAGTAACCTGACACACCAAGCTTCAATAGGAAACGTTTGGGAAAAGGCAGCGGCTTTGAAAAAAACTTGGAGTATGAGTGGGTGATTGTTCTGTCTGTCACATCTCTACGGGCCAACCAGAGCAACAAAACACGTGACGTAGCAGCTATCAAGCTGCATGTGCGCAGCTACTGAGGAATAACGCAAAACATGGCGACTATAGACATGTAAGTACTCGACTTTTGTCGTTTTTGAAAAGAAAACAACTCACTGCTGTTCTTTGTTCTTCTTTTAACAAAGACATGTCATCAAGTTCTGATAAAACTGGCGCTTTAGCTGCATCCACGCTAAGCTTGTCCTCCATAACTGCACCAGCCTCTTGTTGCTGCTTGTTTACGTCACGACTCTGCCGCGCCTGAAAGTACTGCCCCTCGTTGCTGATTGGTCCTGTCACTTTCTAACCAAGCCCAAATGGTTCAGATGGGAGCTTTGCAAGATGGATTCGCCAGTGAAAAACAAGGAAATGGGCGTATCCATCTGCTTTGCAAGGTTAATATAAAAACCAGTAAGGTACCAAATGAAGAGCCGTTTTTGAGGAGGAAGACCAGCTCTCATTACTGAGCAGAGATAAAAACCAGATCTCTAAAAAGAGCCGTATATCCCATCACACTGAATGAGGCTGGGCAGACATAAACAAAGCCATGCTTTTGATTTTGTCGCTGAATACAGCAGATCAGGTCAGCTGACATAGGCGACTCTTGATGCATGCGTCTCTGGACAACAAATTCAATCCAGATAAGGACATCCCAGACCACCTCTGTATGCAGTCTGAGCTATAAGAGAGTGGTGAAGAGACATGCAGGGAGAGGCCACAGGCCAGACCTGAACCCAGGCTGCATAAACGGGGCAGGACCAAACCACCAGGCCATCTCCGCCCCAGATATCAAACCATTTATATTGAGGTGCGTCCACATAAAGCATGAAGGACTACCACTTGGTATCTGAATGCCTAAAATGTCGTTAATGTGAGCTATAAACATGTTGTGAGAGTGTTTGTGTGCAGTGTCCCACAGTTTTACTTCATAGAGTAAATACAAACAATGGAGACAAACATAAAAACAGATAAAAATAAAGGCTGAAAGTTGGCGTACAATCATCACAGCACAGTAACAGTCAGTGTACAGTCTGTCCCCGTCACAGCTGTGCGTTCAGAAAAAGGAGTGTTGATTGATCATCAAGCCGGACCAATCCCTTTCACTTCTGGCCCTCTCTGACCAATCAGATTACAGTTATCGACCCCAACGTCATTAGAGCTCATCCTGCAGAGAGAGGATAAAGAACGGGTCAGATCCCGGTCGACTGATCGTCTTCTTCTGAATGAACATCATGTGATCAATCGGTTACCTTTGGTTTGTTTTGTAACCGTGGTGACAGCTGCTGTAGCCTCTCTCTGACAATGCTCGCTATCATGGTAGCGTCCCGACTGTTGATGTGATCACCGCTCTGTTTGTGCTGCAAAAACAAAAAAGATCATACATCAGTCAAACATGAAATAGTTTAATTGATGAACGATTTTAAAATCATTTCTAGGGTGAAGATGATCTGAATTCTGTTTTTATTCATATTTAAGGTAGTGTCCCAACTTTTAAAAGGAGCTTTGTTCATCTGTATGAGTGTCCTCACCCTGGTTGCTCCCATGTATGGGGAGAATCTGATGGTGGGGTAGGAGGTGATTCCTGCTGACTGACAGAGCTGATAGTGAGCCTGGCAGTCGATCTTCCCCGCTCGAGCCTCGCCTTTAAGGATCTGATGTTCACACAGAGAATCATCACTTTAGCAGTCTACTTTAGAACATTTTACTTCAGTTTTCAGGTGGAGTTTTGGTTTAATTCGACTCTCATTAAAAAAAGGCCTCTTACCCGAGCTAAGACCTCAAACTCTGGGGCAAAGTGTTGGCACGGTCCACACCACGGAGCATAAAAATCCAGGACCCAGTGATCTTTACTGGCCAGAAACAAAGTCCTGAAGGTGTCTGGAGTCAAATCTACTGACGCCCGTGGTAAAGCGCTGAAAAGACAAAATATCAATCATGCACCTGTTCAAGTCTGCATTAACACGGTCATTTATCCTTAGGTGAAGTAAAGACGGAGATACGGAATGAAAACTAGCTTGTACTCACCTCAGAGCCCATGATCGCAGCGTGTGGGCGTCTCTGTGCCAGCCGTTATAACTCCTGAAGAGAAGGACAGATGGAGCGATGAGTGAACTGATCAACAAATACGAAGAGCTATGCTCTGATTCAGACTTTTATGTTAATGCATCTGAACAGATGAGGAGAAGAGAGATCCATGAGGAACTCCACTCCTAAACTAAAGCTGCAGTATCAGGCTTATCTAGTTAAATGTTGTCTTTGTGGTGGCAGTAAGGGGCCATGTGATAGGGTAGGTAGTACTGGTGGGGTCACTACCTGGAGCTGATATGAACAGAGCCTGGGTCTGAAGAAGTTGGGGATGCTGTGGCAGTGAAAGGTCCTTGTTTGTTTGGTGTAACTTATCAGCAGCCCAAAGAGGCATAATTGACATAAGCAGTCTCTTACTGAGCACTAATCCTTTTAGTAGAGCCCAAATATCTCATAGTTATATAAAAACACATGAAGTAAATAAAAAAACTGTTCTTATTATTCTGACCCATTAACTGAACATGAGTGCTTCTGCTAAGAACACCATTAATGCTGCACTCTGTGTTCATGTAAAGGTGGTACATACATGTAGCGGTCTGGCTGCCGGTAGTTATCGGGATACACTCGGATTTCTGGGTACGCCCTCACGTTCTGACTCTGACAGAACGACTGAAACATCTGACAGTCGACAGAACCAACCTGGATCTGACCCGACAGCATCTGAGGGTGAAGAGACACAAAGCATCCACAGATAAAACACAGATCACATGGTAGAGAGGCTGTGTAGTTGGTTAGTTAGTGGACGTCTGTGCTGGTTTCTCCACTCACTCCAGTTAGTTTTATATAAACGTGTGTGATGTTTAGTGTGTGTTGTACCCGAGCCATGCGTCTCCACTCCGGCTTCAGAGCCTGACATGGACCGCACCACGGAGCAAAGAAATCCACCGCCCACACCTCCCCTTCAGATCGACCTGGGACCAACCAAAAGGACAACAACACTAACACCATTAAATATCTAACAACTGCATGAGTACTTAAAAAAGGGTTGTCACAACACTGATATTTTTAAACTTTAACATAATTCTGGAGTACTCAAACAATACTGACACCTGTTTGGTTCTGCATTAACAAAAGTAAAAGTCCTTGACTCACAATAAGCAGCAAATTATCAATTTCAAAAATGAAATACTGCACAGACACCCTCTTATTATCTGAGGTCTAGTCCAGGCATAGGTTGGAGATTTTGAAAATGGAGGTCCAAAAATAATCTCATTGACACACTACGTTCTCTTAAAAAAACACATTGTAGCGTGCTACAGAGAGCACGCCATGTCAGCAGCAGAGGAACAGCATGAGCGTGTTTTAATGTGAACATTTTAGTGGAAGAACAAACATGTCGAAGTCTAAGCATGTCAAAATGACCAGTTTAGCTACAGCCACAGCTGCCGTACCAAACAGAGGAGAATCCGCTCCACAGCATGACATTATAATCCCTAGATGGCATGTTCCCTGTCTACACATGTACACAAAGCCAAAACACAAGAGAAAAAAACACTGTTTTCAAAAGAACCTGCCTTTGAGTGGAATAAACCTAAACTGCATTAAGAAGGCATTTTGTACCTTCCAAAACAAGAATTAAAAAGTCAACAAGAAGCAGAACTGATGATTTAAACTAAATCAGTAAAGTCAAAATAACACCCAAACCATGTTATACACATAATTATGGTTTGAACTCGACTGTGAGGTTTAGTAAAGATGTTTTAAAGCAATGTATCATTATTACCACAACCTCCTCCTTCCAGGACTCTGAGGCATGCAGGTAAAATTGAGGCTGATCTCTCAACCCTGACATGGATTTTCGGAGTCCCTCCCCTCTGGCAGGAGACTGAGGTCCATTAGGACCAAAACCTCCCACCACAACACTTTTTTTCTCCTCTGCTGTCAGCCTCATGAGCAGTACTCTGGCTTTCTCCTCCCACAGACTTTCACTGAACCCCAGAACCAGCGGACAGAAAAATGCATGTTTATACAGACTTATGTGTTACATTAACGCTCACTGAGTTTAACTGCACACTGTGTTAACTACTCCTTAAGAAAATTACACTCAAATCTTATCACCAGTAAACCTGCACATCTGCTCGGTTTCTCCTTTAGCACCTTTGCACATACTATGTGTATGTTTATGATTAATGTTTATGATGCATTTTATTTTTTCATTTTGCTACTATATTTTTCTATAATAATTTATTTACGTTTCCAGCCTCTTAATATATTTCACTGGCATCTTAATATTCTTTATTCTTCCTTCATGTTAATTATTTCTGCATCAAACATTACATCAAATTAATATGAAATTCGCAAAAAAAATAAATTCTGACTATTGCTGTGATTACTCTTGATATGGACATAACAAATTTTTAAATGAAATATCATAAAACTGTGAAAATATGATATATCTTAACATCCTTGCTCTGGCTGAACCACTAACTTTACCTTTTACTTTCTCTGCAAAGCTGGAAGGATCCAGAACCACCACAGACGGATTCACCAGATCCTGCAGGGACACAAAGAAACATTTCTAATCAAACATGCCGCTCTGCAGTGATCACAGTCACAAACACTGTCAAAATCCTCTCAGAGACACTGGTAGCTGAGAAGGAATTTATCAACATTTTAAGAGTAAGGAAGTCTTCTATCTTAACTGAAGATTAGACTGATTCCCGTATGACATAATTTTGATTTGAAGAAAAAGAGAAAAAAGCTGAAGTGCTCTTGGAAGGGTTAGAGTAGTGGGCCTAGAGACTGTATGATCAGATTTAATCATAAGAAGCATCTCTATGTACTAGAAAACTTTAATACAACCTTTGGTGTTGATCTGACCACTGTAAGATAAAGCCGTAGAGATTCAGGTGACCTCACACTAGACTGTTTTAAGCCCAACTTTAGGATGGATTTACTCCCTCTGACAATAAGGGAACTGTGTCCCAAGTTGAAGGTCCTAGCAAACCATCCTCAAGCGTGTGGTGTGAAAATGATTATTTTATTTT